>NC_138774.1:136234573-136279573 GCF_965119305.1 Pelophylax lessonae
CGCTGCGCATCCTGACTAGTCGATGCAGTCTTCTGGGGCCTGTCAGTGTCCCAGAAGTCTGCAGGGGGAGGGAAGGACATGAACTTCTATGGCGCTCTGACTGAGGTGGGAGCAGGTGCTTGTCAAAATCAGGTACCCATCCTGCTCCTAAAAGTGGCAAGTATGCAAGCGGATCGGGGGACAAGTCCTTAAAGCGGAACTTCCCCTTTTGGGTGGAGTTCCACTTTAACAGTGGATGAGTCATCTCACACTGCCAAAAGTACCATTACCTGGTTTAATGATCATGGTATCACTGTGCTTGATTGGCCAGCAAACTCACCTGACCAAAACCCCATAGAGAATCTGTGGGGTATTATCAAGAGGAAGGTGAGAGATACCAGACCCAACAATGCAGATGAGCTGAAGGCTGCTATCAAAGAACTTGGGCTTCCATAACACCTCAGCAGTAGTGTTGAGCGAACACGGACTGTATTATTCGTGTTCGTACCGAATAATTGGATTTTTTGTACCCGAACACGGACACGGACACTTTACTGTATGTTCGGGTAAAAATCCGTGTTCGGTCGTTTTATTTCCGGGTTTTGCATGCTTTGGCGCTCTTTTCATGGCGGGCTTTCAACAGCCAATCAACAATCGTTTAACTGGTGTGCCTTAAGCCATCCCAGCCATGCCTGCAAATGTCTCAGTAGCTGTGATTGGCCGTCTGAAGCATGTGACCAAGTCTTTATAAGTTTGAGGCAGCCGCAGCGGCGTCATTATGCTGCTTAGATTCAGGGACAGAGCACACATCAACGTGCTGGCTGCTGATTAGGGAAAGATAGGCAGGAAAAAACCATTTGTGTCCGGATAGAATTGAGGGACAGGTCGGAGTGTTTAGGCAGGGCGAGTTGTAGGCATTTTAGGGATAGAGTCTGCTGAATTATATAGGGTCAGTGTCTTCTACAAACTACAATCGATATTGCTGTGTGGGGGGTGGGGTGAATCTGCACTCAATCCTGATCTACGATCTCTTCTCAATCCTGTTAGGGACAGAGTCTGCTGAATTTTAGGGAAACTGTGTTCTACAAACTACAATCGATATTGCTGTGTGGGGGGTGGGGTGAATCTGCACTCAATCCTGATCTACGATCTCTTCTCAATCCTGTTAGGGACAGAGTCTGCTGAATTTTAGGGAAACTGTGTTCTACAAACTACAATCGATATTGCTGTGTGGGGGGTGGGGTGAATCTGCACTCAATCCTGATCTACGATCTCTTCTCAATCCTGTTAGGGACAGAGTCTGCTGAATTTTAGGGAAACTGTTCTACAAACTACAATCGATATTGCTGTGTGGTGTGGGATTGGAGATAGGCAGGTGTCAGTGATCCACATCCATTTTTCTGTGTGTGAGCTGCAGTGAACACAATCTTTTTGGGCTGCAGTGAACACAATCTTTTTGGGCTGCAGTGAACACAATCTTTTTGGGCTGCAGTGAACACAATCTTTTTGGGCTGCAGTGAACACAATCTTTTTGGGCTGCAGTGAACACAATCTTTTTGGGGTGCAGTGAACACAATCTTTTTGGGGTGCAGTGAACACAATCCTTTTTGGTGTGCAGTGAACACAATCTTTGTGGGGTGCAGTGAACAAAATCCTTTGTGGGGTGCAGTGAACACAATCTTTTTGGGGTGCAGTGAACAAAATCCTTTTTGGGGTGCAGTGAACAACATCCTTTTTGGGGTGCAGTGAACACAATCTTTTTGGGGTGCAGTGAACAAAATCCTTTGTGGGGTGCAGTGAACACAATCTTTTTGGGGTGCAGTGAACACAATCTTTTTGGGGTGGAGTGAACAACATCCTTTTTGGGGTGCAGTGAACAAAATCCTTTTTGGGGTGCAGTGAACAAAATCATTTTTGGGGTGCAGTGAACACAATCTTTTTGGGGTGCAGTGAACACAATCTTTGTGGGGTGCAGTGAACACAATCTTTTTGGGGTGGAGTGAACAACATCCTTTTTGGGGTGCAGTGAACAACATCCTTTTTGGGGTGCAGTGAACACAATCTTTTTGGGGTGCAGTGAACACAATCTTTGTGGGGTACAGTGAACAGAATCTTTGTGGGGTGCAGTGAACACAATCTTTGGGGGGTACAGTGAACACAATCTTTGTGAGGTGCAGTGAACACAATCTTTGTGGGGTGCAGTGAACACAATCATTGTGGGGTGCAGTGAACTCAATCTTTGTGGGGTACAGTGAACACAATCTCATACTGAAGGTTTGAGGGTGCTGCCTGTTCCATACTCCCCCTACTCCTCATCTAGCCTTTTAGGGGTACAAACAATAGTAATTGGGGCCTAGTGTGGTTGTGTACGTGTGATATACATACACTTTTTTGGGATCATATTTTCTATTCCGCTATTTAATCAAAAACCTTTGGGGATCAGTTAAATTGGGGGATAGTCTGTGTTGGTACGTGTGAGAGAGATCCACCTTTCCAAGTTGTTGGGGTTCATCTCATACTTCTGAAGGTTTGAGGGTGCTGCCTGTTCCATACTCCCCCTACTCCTAGCCTTTTAGGGGTACAAACAATAGTAATTGGGGCCTAGTGTGGTTGTGTACGTGTGATATACATACACTTTTTTGGGATCATATTTTCTATTCCGCTATTTAATCAAAAACCTTTGGGGATCAGTTAAATTGGGGGATAGTCTGTGTTGGTACGTGTGAGAGAGATCCACCTTTCCAAGTTGTTGGGGTTCATCTCATACTTCTGAAGGTTTGAGGGTGCTGCCTGTTCCATACTCCCCCTACTCCTAGCCTTTTAGGGGTACAAACAATAGTAATTGGGGCCTAGTGTGGTTGTGTACGTGTGATATACATACACTTTTTTGGGATCATATTTTCTATTCCGCTATTTAATCAAAAACCTCTGGGGATCAGTTAAATTGGGGGATAGTCTGTGTTGGTACGTGTGAGAGAGATCCACCTTTCCAAGTTGTTGGGGTTCATCTCATACTTCTGAAGGTTTGAGGGTGCTGCCTGTTCCATACTCCCCCTACTCCTAGCCTTTTAGGGGTACAAACAATAGTAATTGGGGCCTAGTGTGGTTGTGTACGTGTGATATACATACACTTTTTTGGGATCATATTTTCTATTCCGCTATTTAATCAAAAACCTCTGGGGATCAGTTAAATTGGGGGATAGTCTGTGTTGGTACGTGTGAGAGAGATCCACCTTTCCAAGTTGTTGGGGTTCATCTCATACTTCTGAAGGTTTGAGGGTGCTGCCTGTTCCATACTCCCCCTACTCCTAGCCTTTTAGGGGTACAAACAATAGTAATTGGGGCCTAGTGTGGTTGTGTACGTGTGATATACATACACTTTTTTGGGATCATATTTTCTATTCCGCTATTTAATCAAAAACCTTTGGGGATCAGTTAAATTGGGGGATAGTCTGTGTTGGTACGTGTGAGAGAGATCCACCTTTCCAAGTTGTTGGGGTTCATCTCATACTTCTGAAGGTTTGAGGGTGCTGCCTGTTCCATACTCCCCCTACTCCTAGCCTTTTAGGGGTACAAACAATAGTAATTGGGGCCTAGTGTGGTTGTGTACGTGTGATATACATACACTTTTTTGGGATCATATTTTCTATTCCGCTATTTAATCAAAAACCTTTGGGGATCAGTTAAATTGGGGGATAGTCTGTGTTGGTACGTGTGAGAGAGATCCACCTTTCCAAGTTGTTGGGGTTCATCTCATACTTCTGAAGGTTTGAGGGTGCTGCCTGTTCCATACTCCCCCTACTCCTAGCCTTTTAGGGGTACAAACAATAGTAATTGGGGCCTAGTGTGGTTGTGTACGTGTGATATACATACACTTTTTTGGGATCATATTTTCTATTCCGCTATTTAATCAAAAACCTCTGGGGATCAGTTAAATTGGGGGATAGTCTGTGTTGGTACGTGTGAGAGAGATCCACCTTTCCAAGTTGTTGGGGTTCATCTCATACTTCTGAAGGTTTGAGGGTGCTGCCTGTTCCATACTCCCCCCTACTCCTAGCCTTTTAGGGGTACAAACAATAGTAATTGGGGCCTAGTGTGGTTGTGTACGTGTGATATACATACACTTTTTTGGGATCATATTTTCTATTCCGCTATTTAATCAAAAACCTTTGGGGATCAGTTAAATTGGGGGATAGTCTGTGTTGGTACGTGTGAGAGAGATCCACCTTTCCAAGTTGTTGGGGTTCATCTCATACTTCTGAAGGTTTGAGGGTGCTGCCTGTTCCATACTCCCCCTACTCCTAGCCTTTTAGGGGTACAAACAATAGTAATTGGGGCCTAGTGTGGTTGTGTACGTGTGATATACATACACTTTTTTGGGATCATATTTTCTATTCCGCTATTTAATCAAAAACCTCTGGGGATCAGTTAAATTGGGGGATAGTCTGTGTTGGTACGTGTGAGAGAGATCCACCTTTCCAAGTTGTTGGGGTTCATCTCATACTTCTGAAGGTTTGAGGGTGCTGCCTGTTCCATACTCCCCCTACTCCTAGCCTTTTAGGGGTACAAACAATAGTAATTGGGGCCTAGTGTGGTTGTGTACGTGTGATATACATACACTTTTTTGGGATCATATTTTCTATTCCGCTATTTAATCAAAAACCTCTGGGGATCAGTTAAATTGGGGGATAGTCTGTGTTGGTACGTGTGAGAGAGATCCACCTTTCCAAGTTGTTGGGGTTCATCTCATACTTCTGAAGGTTTGAGGGTGCTGCCTGTTCCATACTCCCCCTACTCCTAGCCTTTTAGGGGTACAAACAATAGTAATTGGGGCCTAGTGTGGTTGTGTACGTGTGATATACATACACTTTTTTGGGATCATATTTTCTATTCCGCTATTTAATCAAAAACCTTTGGGGATCAGTTAAATTGGGGGATAGTCTGTGTTGGTACGTGTGAGAGAGATCCACCTTTCCAAGTTGTTGGGGTTCATCTCATACTTCTGAAGGTTTGAGGGTGCTGCCTGTTCCATACTCCCCCTACTCCTAGCCTTTTAGGGGTACAAACAATAGTAATTGGGGCCTAGTGTGGTTGTGTACGTGTGATATACATACACTTTTTTGGGATCATATTTTCTATTCCGCTATTTAATCAAAAACCTTTGGGGATCAGTTAAATTGGGGGATAGTCTGTGTTGGTACGTGTGAGAGAGATCCACCTTTCCAAGTTGTTGGGGTTCATCTCATACTTCTGAAGGTTTGAGGGTGCTGCCTGTTCCATACTCCCCCTACTCCTAGCCTTTTAGGGGTACAAACAATAGTAATTGGGGCCTAGTGTGGTTGTGTACGTGTGATATACATACACTTTTTTGGGATCATATTTTCTATTCCGCTATTTAATCAAAAACCTCTGGGGATCAGTTAAATTGGGGGATAGTCTGTGTTGGTACGTGTGAGAGAGATCCACCTTTCCAAGTTGTTGGGGTTCATCTCATACTTCTGAAGGTTTGAGGGTGCTGCCTGTTCCATACTCCCCCTACTCCTAGCCTTTTAGGGGTACAAACAATAGTAATTGGGGCCTAGTGTGGTTGTGTACGTGTGATATACATACACTTTTTTGGGATCATATTTTCTATTCCGCTATTTAATCAAAAAACCTCTGGGGATCAGTTAAATTGGGGGATAGTCTGTGTTGGTACGTGTGAGAGAGATCCACCTTTCCAAGTTGTTGGGGTTCATCTCATACTTCTGAAGGTTTGAGGGTGCTGCCTGTTCCATACTCCCCCTACTCCTAGCCTTTTAGGGGTACAAACAATAGTAATTGGGGCCTAGTGTGGTTGTGTACGTGTGATATACATACACTTTTTTGGGATCATATTTTCTATTCCGCTATTTAATCAAAAACCTCTGGGGATCAGTTAAATTGGGGGATAGTCTGTGTTGGTACGTGTGAGAGAGATCCACCTTTCCAAGTTGTTGGGGTTCATCTCATACTTCTGAAGGTTTGAGGGTGCTGCCTGTTCCATACTCCCCCTACTCCTAGCCTTTTAGGGGTACAAACAATAGTAATTGGGGCCTAGTGTGGTTGTGTACGTGTGATATACATACACTTTTTTGGGATCATATTTTCTATTCCGCTATTTAATCAAAAACCTCTGGGGATCAGTTAAATTGGGGGATAGTCTGTGTTGGTACGTGTGAGAGAGATCCACCTTTCCAAGTTGTTGGGGTTCATCTCATACTTCTGAAGGTTTGAGGGTGCTGCCTGTTCCATACTCCCCCTACTCCTAGCCTTTTAGGGGTACAAACAATAGTAATTGGGGCCTAGTGTGGTTGTGTACGTGTGATATACATACACTTTTTTGGGATCATATTTTCTATTCCGCTATTTAATCAAAAACCTTTGGGGATCAGTTAAATTGGGGGATAGTCTGTGTTGGTACGTGTGAGAGAGATCCACCTTTCCAAGTTGTTGGGGTTCATCTCATACTTCTGAAGGTTTGAGGGTGCTGCCTGTTCCATACTCCCCCTACTCCTAGCCTTTTAGGGGTACAAACAATAGTAATTGGGGCCTAGTGTGGTTGTGTACGTGTGATATACATACACTTTTTTGGGATCATATTTTCTATTCCGCTATTTAATCAAAAACCTCTGGGGATCAGTTAAATTGGGGGATAGTCTGTGTTGGTACGTGTGAGAGAGATCCACCTTTCCAAGTTGTTGGGGTTCATCTCATACTTCTGAAGGTTTGAGGGTGCTGCCTGTTCCATACTCCCCCTACTCCTAGCCTTTTAGGGGTACAAACAATAGTAATTGGGGCCTAGTGTGGTTGTGTACGTGTGATATACATACACTTTTTTGGGATCATATTTTCTATTCCGCTATTTAATCAAAAACCTCTGGGGATCAGTTAAATTGGGGGATAGTCTGTGTTGGTACGTGTGAGAGAGATCCACCTTTCCAAGTTGTTGGGGTTCATCTCATACTTCTGAAGGTTTGAGGGTGCTGCCTGTTCCATACTCCCCCCTACTCCTAGCCTTTTAGGGGTACAAACAATAGTAATTGGGGCCTAGTGTGGTTGTGTACGTGTGATATACATACACTTTTTTGGGATCATATTTTCTATTCCGCTATTTAATCAAAAACCTTTGGGGATCAGTTAAATTGGGGGATAGTCTGTGTTGGTACGTGTGAGAGAGATCCACCTTTCCAAGTTGTTGGGGTTCATCTCATACTTCTGAAGGTTTGAGGGTGCTGCCTGTTCCATACTCCCCCTACTCCTAGCCTTTTAGGGGTACAAACAATAGTAATTGGGGCCTAGTGTGGTTGTGTACGTGTGATATACATACACTTTTTTTGATCATATTTCCTATTCCGCTATTCAATAAAAACCTTTGAGGATCAATTGAATTGCGGGATAGTCTGTGTCGGTACGTGTGAGAGAGATCCACCTTTCCAAGTTGTTGGGGTTCATCTCATACTTCTGAAGGTTTGAGGGTGCTGCCTGTTCCATACCCCCCCTACTCCTCATCTAGCCTTTTAGGGGTACAAACAATAGTAATTGGGGCCTAGTGTGGTTGTGTACGTGCGAGATACATACACTTTTTTTGATCATATTTCCTATTCCGCTATTCAATAAAAACCTTTGAGGATCAATTGAATTGCGGGATAGTCTGTGTCGGTACGTGTGAGAGAGATCCACCTTTCCAAGTTGTTGGGGTTCATCTCATACTTCTGAAGGTTTGAGGGTGCTGCCTGTTCCATACCCCCCCTACTCCTCATCTAGCCTTTTAGGGGTACAAACAATAGTAATTGGGGCCTAGTGTGGTTGTGTACGTGCGAGATACATACACTTTTTTTGATCATATTTCCTATTCCGCTATTCAATAAAAACCTTTGAGGATCAATTGAATTGCGGGATAGTCTGTGTCGGTACGTGTGAGAGAGATCCACCTTTCCAAGTTGTTGGGGTTCATCTCATACTTCTGAAGGTTTGAGGGTGCTGCCTGTTCCATACTCCCCCTACTCCTCATCTAGCCTTTTAGGGGTACAAACAATAGTAATTGGGGCCTAGTGTGGTTGTGTACGTGCGAGATACATACACTTTTTTTGATCATATTTCCTATTCCGCTATTCAATAAAAACCTTTGAGGATCAATTGAATTGCGGGATAGTCTGTGTCGGTACGTGTGAGAGAGATCCACCTTTCCAAGTTGTTGGGGTTCATCTCATACTTCTGAAGGTTTGAGGGTGCTGCCTGTTCCATACCCCCCCTACTCCTCATCTAGCCTTTTAGGGGTACAAACAATAGTAATTGGGGCCTAGTGTGGTTGTGTACGTGCGAGATACATACACTTTTTTTGATCATATTTCCTATTCCGCTATTCAATAAAAACCTTTGAGGATCAATTGAATTGCGGGATAGTCTGTGTCGGTACGTGTGAGAGAGATCCACCTTTCCAAGTTGTTGGGGTTCATCTCATACTTCTGAAGGTTTGAGGGTGCTGCCTGTTCCATACCCCCCCTACTCCTCATCTAGCCTTTTAGGGGTACAAACAATAGTAATTGGGGCCTAGTGTGGTTGTGTACGTGCGAGATACATACACTTTTTTTGATCATATTTCCTATTCCGCTATTCAATAAAAACCTTTGAGGATCAATTGAATTGCGGGATAGTCTGTGTCGGTACGTGTGAGAGAGATCCACCTTTCCAAGTTGTTGGGGTTCATCTCATACTTCTGAAGGTTTGAGGGTGCTGCCTGTTCCATACTCCCCCTACTCCTCATCTAGCCTTTTAGGGGTACAAACAATAGTAATTGGGGCCTAGTGTGGTTGTGTACGTGCGAGATACATACACTTTTTTTGATCATATTTCCTATTCCGCTATTCAATAAAAACCTTTGAGGATCAATTGAATTGCGGGATAGTCTGTGTCGGTACGTGTGAGAGAGATCCACCTTTCCAAGTTGTTGGGGTTCATCTCATACTTCTGAAGGTTTGAGGGTGCTGCCTGTTCCATACCCCCCCTACTCCTCATCTAGCCTTTTAGGGGTACAAACAATAGTAATTGGGGCCTAGTGTGGTTGTGTACGTGCGAGATACATACACTTTTTTTGATCATATTTCCTATTCCGCTATTCAATAAAAACCTTTGAGGATCAATTGAATTGCGGGATAGTCTGTGTCGGTACGTGTGAGAGAGATCCACCTTTCCAAGTTGTTGGGGTTCATCTCATACTTCTGAAGGTTTGAGGGTGCTGCCTGTTCCATACTCCCCCTACTCCTCATCTAGCCTTTTAGGGGTACAAACAATAGTAATTGGGGCCTAGTGTGGTTGTGTACGTGTGATATACATACACTTTTTTTGGATCATATTTTCTATTCCGCTATTCAATAAAAACCTTTCTAGGGCAAGATCTTAAATTACAGAAATATGAGGAGACCGTCAAATAAGGGCCGTGGCCTGGGTCGTGGTGCTGCTGGTAGAGCTCCTGTTGCAAGGAGAGGACATGGTCGATCTGTGCCAGCTACACGCACAAGTGAAACACCTTCCTCAAGTGTGAGTAGGCGACAGAACCTGCATCAGTATTTGGTAGGGCATCAAACGCCCCTAGAAGTGATGAGGCCAGAACAAGTTGAGGCGATAGTAGATTGGTTTGCTGCTGACAGTGCCTCCAGTTCCTTCACATTGTCTCCCACCCAGTCTACTGCAGAAAGGTCAGAGTTGGCACCTGCAGCCAATGTCCAACCGTCTTTCACCTCACCCCCTTGCAAATCAGGCCAGCAGTCTGAGCCCCAAGCCATACAGCAGTCTCTTATTCTTTTTGAGGACTCTGTCAGCAGGGTTTCCCAGGGCCATCCACCTAGCCCTGCCCCAGAAGTGGAAGAGATTGAGTGCAGCGATGCCCAACCACTTATTCCTCAAGATGAGTACATGCAAGGATCATCGCAGCACGTCTCCGATGATGACGAAACGCAGGTGCCAACTGCTGCGGCGTTCAGCATTGTGGAGACCGACAAGGAGGGCAGGGGTGAAGACTGGGTGGAAGATGATGTGGAGGACGATGAGGTCCTCGACCCCACATGGAATGAACGTCATGCAGGTGAACTGAGTAGTTTGGAGGAAGAGGCGGTGGTCGCACAGAGCCACCAGCACAGCAGAAGAGGGAGCAGGGTGCAGAAGCGGAGCGGCCGTGCCCTAGACACTACGCCCGCTACTGCCCAACGCAGCAAGGGAACGAGCGCACCAAAGTCAGCTCAAAGGAGTTCTCTAGCGTGGAAGTTCTTTAGAAAATGTGCTGATGACAGGACACGAGTGGTTTGCACCCTGTGCAATCAGAGCTTGAAGCGAGGCATGAACCTTCTCAACCTGAGCACAACCTGCATGATCAGGCATCTAAGTGCAAAGCACGAGCTGCAGTGGAGTACACACCTTCAAAACCAAGAAACGTCTCTGGCTCATCCTGCTTCCTCTTCTGCTGCAGTCTCGGCCGCTCCAGCCACATCTGTAGTGATACCGGCACCTGCCACCCCGCAAACAGACGATCTGTCAGCAACACCACCACCTGGGTCACCAACAACCATCTCCACAATGTCCCGTGGAAGCGTTCAGCTTTCCATCTCCCAAACACTTGAGAGGAAGAGGAAGTACCCCCCTACCCACCCGCGATCCCTGGCCCTGAATGCCAGCATTTCAAAATTATTGGCCTTTGAAATGCTGTCATTCCGTCTGGTGGAGACGCACAGTTTTAAAAACCTTATGTCGGTGGCTGTCCCACAGTACGTCGTGCCCAGCCGCCACTACTTTTCCAGGCAAGCCATCCCTTCCCTGCACAACCAAGTGGGGGAAAAAATCAGGTGTGCACTGCGCAACGCCATCTGTGCCAAGGTCCACCTAACTACGGATACGTGGACCAGTAAGCACGGTCAGGGGCGTTATATCTCCCTAACGGCACACTGGGTAAATGCAGTGGCGGATGGGCCTGAGGCGGATAGCAATTTGGCGCATGTCCTTCCACCACCGAGGATTGCAGGGCGCTTCAGTTTGCCTCCTGTTCCTAACTCCTCCTACTCCGCTTCCTCATCCTCTACCGCCTCCTCATCCGGACAGCGTAACACCTTCACCACCAACTTCAGCACGGCCAGGGGTAAACGACAGCAGGCAGTTTTACAACTTGCCTGTTTGGGGGACAAACCACACACCGCGCAGGAGTTGTGGAGGAGCATGGAACAGCAGACAAATGAGTGGTTGCTGCCAGCGAGCCTCAAGCCCGGCCTGGTGGTGTGCGATAACGGGCGAAATCTCATAGCAGCTCTGGGCCTAGCCGGTTTGACGCACATCCCTTGCCTGGCGCATGTGCTGAATTTGGTGGTGCAGAGGTTCCTTAAAAACTACCCCGATATGTCAGAGCTGCTGCAGAAAGTGCGGGCCGTTTGTGCGCACTTTCGGCGTTCTCACCCTGCTGCTGCTCGCCTGGCAGCGCTGCAGCGTAACTTCGGCCTTCCCGCTCACCGCCTCATATGTGACGTGCCCACAAGGTGGAACTCCACCTTGCACATGCTGGAAAGACTGTGCGAGCAGCAGCAGGCCATAGTGGAGTTTCAGCTGCAGCACGCACGCGTGAGTCGCTCTGCGGAACAGCACCACTTCACCACCAATAACTGGGCCTCCATGCGAGACCTGTGTGCCTTGTTGCGCTGTTTTGAGTACTCCACCAACATGGCCAGTGGCAATGACGCCGTTCTCAGCTTAACTATCCCACTTCTATGCCTCCTTGAAAAAACAATTCGGGCGATGATGGAAGAGGATGTGGCACAGGATGAGGAGGAGGAGGAGGATGAAGAGGTAACATTTCCAAGGCTTTCAGGGCAGTCATTCGCAAGGGGCTCCGAGGGTGGGTTCCTGCACACGCAAACGCCAGGGACGCAATTGTCCAGCAGGGGCACAGTTCTGGAGGATGAGGAGGATGAGGAGGAGGAGGAGCTGGAGGAGGAGATGGAACCATGTTCACAGCAGGGTGGCACCCAGGCCAGCTCATGGCCATCACTGGTGCGTGGCTGGGGGGATACAGAGGACACGGACCATACACCTCCCACAGAGGACAGCCTTTCGTTGCCTCTGGGCAGCCTGGCACACATGAGCGATTACATGCTGCAGTGTCTCCACAACGACCGCCGAGTTGCCCACATTCTAACTTGTGCTGATTACTGGGTGGCCACGCTGCTGGATCCCCGTTACAAGGACAACGTACCGTCCTTAATTCACTCACTGGAGCGCGATCGCAAGATGCGCGAGTACAAGCGCACGCTGGTAGACGCCATGCTGCTGGCATTCCCATCTGACAGCGGGGCCACAGTGGAAGCACAAGGCAGAGGAGGAGGAGGAGGAGGTCGCCAACGCAACCAGGGCACCGCCAGCACCTCAGAAGGCAGGGTTAGCATGGCCGAAATGTGGAAAAGCTTTGTCAGCACGCCACAACAAACAGCAGCACCAGCAGCTCAGATGGAACGTCTTAGCAGGAGGCAGCATTTTACCAACATGGTGGAGCAGTATGTGTGCACACGCCTACATGTAGTGAATGACGGGTCTGCCCCCTTCAACTTCTGGGTCTCCAAATTGGGCACATGGCCTGAGCTTGCCCTTTACGCCTTGGAGGTGCTGGCGTGCCCTGCAGCCAGTGTATTATCTGAACGGGTATTTAGCACGGCTGGGGGCGTTATAACAGACAAGCGCAGCCGCCTGTCCAGAGACAATGTGGACAAGCTCACGTTCATTAAAATGAACCAGGCATGGATCCCACGGGACTTTTCCGTACCTTATGCAGAATAGCAATGGATACCGACCTTACCCACCCATTGTTCCATTTTTGCTCTTTCTCACTCTTTTGGGGTGTACCCTCATTTAAAATTTGTGAAAAGAAGCAGTGTTGGCTACCTCGTCCTCCTCCTCAGGGCCAGATTAATGTAGGGTCTATTGGAGCTGCAGCTCCAGGCCCCTACCTTTTATATAGGCCCCGGGTTGGCCATATTCACTGTTACCGCTCTTCTGTCACTTGTAAACACAGAAGTCTGGCTTCTATGCTCGCTTCCCCAGGCAGCACCCTCAGAACCTCCCCACACAGCGTGAAGGCCGGACAAGGAGGGACAGTTGGCGATGCATGGATGTGTTTATGGGCTTCAGAGACAGCATCCCATGTTGAATTAGGCATGCATGGCTGCACCCTTCCTCCTCTGGGTGCATGGCAAGGCACGGCCCTAAGGCCCTTCAAAATCCTCAGCACCAAGCCCATGATGCTGTTAATCCGGCCCTGGTCCTCCTCCACCGCCGCTTCCACCTACACCGCCCATAGGTGTGCGCAGCCTATTGCATTAAGGTGTGCACCCCAAAGTTGAAATACACATGCATGTGTTTGCCAGCAGGGAGAGTAATGTATCGGGGCCATGTACCTGTAGGCAAGGAGAAATAGAGCAGAGCAGGTCCCAGGGAGATCTTTCCCATCTCCTCACTGGCAATGCTATGTGCCCTAGGTGATTAGGGTGTGCCCAGGCACACCCAGCACACCCTGTGCGCACGCCTATGTCACCGCCACATCCACCACCACCTCAACCTCCCTCCTACTCCATATGGGCCTCGTCCTTCAGAGATGAAGAAGAACATTGTTTTATTTTTCTGTTTTTTTTTGTTGTTTTAAGTTATTTCCCTATCCACATTTGTTTGCAGAGCACTTGCCATGCTCTTAATTACGTTTTGCTGCCATTTGCAGCACTCTAGCCCTTTCCTTTGGTGTTTTAGAGCCATTTTAGTGCCTTAAAGTTCGGGTCCCCATTGACTTCAATGGGGTTCGGTGTCCGGGAAAAGTTCGGTAAAAGTCCGGGACACGGACCCGGACTTTTTTTTAAAGTTCGGCCGAACCCGTCGAACACGGACATCTAGGTGTCCGCTCAACCCTACTCAGCAGTGCTGATCACGCTGCAGTAATTCATGGAAAAGCAACACTGACCAAGTATTGAGTGTATACTATACTGCACGTGGACATACTTTTCAGTAAGCCAACATTTCTGTATTAAATATCCTTTTTTATTGGTCTTATCATGTAACGTTCTGATTTCCTGAGATTATGAATTTTGGGTTTTCATTAGCTGTAAGCCAAGATTATCAAAATTAAAAGAAAAGAAATGCTTGAAATATTTAATTCTGTGTGTAACACATCTATATAAAATGTATGAGTTTCAAAGTATGAATCAAATTACTAAAATAAATTAACATTTTGATGATATTAAAATGTTATGAGATACACCTGTATATACAGTATATGTATATATATATACTTCTTTTTTTTCCAATGACAGTGCCCCCATTAAGTTGAAATTACAGTATGGAGAAAATGAAGAGCTACCTAAACTCATTTTCAGCATCTTCTCTTCTCTGGCCATTACCACATAGCTTTAGGTTTAGTAAATTTCAAATAAATTGCTTTTTAATCTTCAGCTGCATAATACTTATTAACATAACATCGGATCAATCACAATAATTATTACTAATAGTGATCACATTAGAATCCAGCCAAGAGTATTTATACGCTGCTCATTAAAGGGTTTTTCCTTCTATGTTTGAAAAAAAAAGGATGTTGCTATGGCGACAGCTTGGATTTTCATGACTGAAAATATTTCTTTTACACTTGTAGCTGTATGGAGAAGGTGATGAATCACTTAGATGACTATTTTGGTAGAAAGGTAAAAATAACTCCTAACTTTGCCATTATATCTGTATAGGTATAAATATGACATAACAGAAGTAGAGAGGGGGAGCTCAAACAATATTTCTGTGGGAGCAATCAGAGTATGATGACTTCTGAATCATGATCTGCTGATGCATTTTTCTGCTGGGTTTAATAATTATGTGTTGCTAGCCTGGTGTATTATCTACTATTTAATTAGGCAGTGCAAATAGCAATTGTGATGTTAAAAGTCCAGTAGCCTATAGCAACTGATTAGCTTTAGTACCTCTGTCAATGGGCTTTGGGCTTGTGTAAAAGACAGTTTGAGATGCTTCTAAGGTCATTCGGGTTTAATTGACAGGTAAATCTGACCTGTATTCGCCCTCCTTCTGACCTGCATTTGACTTGCTTCAAGTGGGTGTTGCTTTCCTTTAGACCTACATGGTAATGTAAAACCTGCTTAAAGTAAATAAAATCCCATCAACACAGATCCTTAAAATGAAAAGCAACAGGTGTGTTGAAAAGCAGAACACCCCATCGGAATATGCTTTCCTTTTTCCTCACCCCTGCCTCTCCTTTTAGATGCTGGTAGTAAAGGAAAGTCAGGTGTAATGCCTCGTGCACAGGCAACGATTATCGGCCGACCGATCATCCGACTTTGTCCAGAGTGGTGTTTTGTTGGTTGGAATGTGCTCTAGACTGCACACTAATTTTTTTCGGCCAACAAAAATCTACTTCAGAAGTGATGTCATGTGCTGGTTTACTTTCCGTGTGTTTTTTCTTCTCTGAGCATGCCCAGTCTTGCTCATCTGATTTTTGTCTGCCGAAATCTGTACCGACTGACGGAAAATCGGCCGTTGTGTTGACGGCCAACAAAAATTTTATAGCCTGCACACCAGGCTATAAAAGTCGGAGTCGGTTGTCGGAAGCATCATACTAACAAGCCAAAAATAGGCCGATCGGACGTTGGCCAAAAATTCCCGGCCAATAATCGATGCGTGTGTACGAGGCATAAGCCATGAATTGTTTGAGTTGAAGCTTACATTGGGCTTTGTCTTGAATGGCCAAAGCACGGGTTTTCTTAAAGGTTATTGTATTGACATCAGGAAAGAGACAGTTTTGAATTGGTTATCATGCCTTGCACATTACTATTACACTTTGCTCTACCTTACTGAACCAGTCCATACACCACTGTGGAAGAAACAAAACAAAAAAAAAAACAGTTATATATCCAGTAATCTAAAGAAATCAGTTAGAAAATATCTTTCATTGATCTATCCTAAGCCGAACTTCACCCAAGAGGGGAAGTACCGCTGTTCCTCCCTTTCCCCCCACCCTCTGCAATATTCGGAACATCATTTTTTTTTTGGGGGGGGGGAGTGGTATCTAGTTTTTATAGATACCCAATCCCACAATCTTCTGGGACACATCACAGGTCCCAGAAGACTGCAAGATCATTTACTAAACACAGTGCGGCTCCCACATGCACAGTTGGCATCTGGCTGTGAAGTCACAAGCTGTCACAGCTGGGTGTCCAGAGGTAAGCTGTTGGTGACAGGCAATGAAGGCCAATGGAAAAAAAAGCTTGATTGAGCACAGCACTGGATCCTAGGACAGGTAAGAGTCTGTTTATTAAAAGTCAGCAGCTACAGTTTTTGTTACTGCTATCTTTTAAGTTTCAGAAATGTAACTGGATCTCTTTAAAGTGGTTGATAACCCTTACTGATACCCAGTGAAGTGACTGGAGTCAGGTGATACACAGGTGATAAAAAAATATCCTTATACTTGTTTATATGCAGTCTTCTCTACATCTTTTCAACGTCCAGAAATTTTAAAGCTTGACTGAGCTGTCAGAAAACAGGGGCAGAAAGCTGAAAGTGGTAGTAAAGGCAAATTTTTTTTTTTACCTTCATGCATTCTAAGCATGAAGCTACAAAACCCTCAGTGTGAAGCCCCCCCCCCCCCTCCTCAGCTCCCCCCCAATACTGCCTGATCTTGATCAAGCAATTTGCACGAGACCCAAGGCTTTCCCGGGTCTCTCTCTCCTGATTGGCTGAGATCCAGCAGCAGGAGCCATTGCAGAGCTTGGTAAGGAGATCACACACAGCACACAGGAACAGAGCACCCTCCCCTGTCACCATTTTCTCTTGGTGTCAGGAAAACAGACTCATGCAGATAGTAGAGAAATGAAGCAGCAGACAGAAATGATACCACATGGCCAATGCAACTCTTATACGAGTGAAAAACACAAGGTGCAGGTAGAAAGCATTAAAATGCCTTTAATCAAGTAATGATTTTCTGTATGCCCAGCAAATCACTATCCTTGTAAGATCAAATACAGCTTTGGTTTGAAACTGAGCCATGCCTCAAATTTTCCTGTTATCCAATGACACCACAAGCTACAGAAAATGGCACTCTGACTGGATATTGAGGATGCAGAGAGGCATGTCACCTTCGGTGAACTGAAGTCCAGGCTGAAGTCTTAATGTGTTGATGATCTGGAGGTTCTCTAGGTGCAAAGTAGAGGTTTTGATTAAATATAATGATGATCTGGAGGTTCTCTAGGTGCAAAATAGAGGTTTTGGTTAAAGATAAAGGTACTCTGAAGTACCTTTTAACATCAGCTTTTATTTTGCATTGCTGATTAGAACAGTTATATGGGGAGACAACTTCTCTTATATATATATTTTTTTTTCTAGTATTATCAGCGAGACAACTTCTCTTATATATATTTTTTTTCTAGTATTATCAGCGAGACAACTTCTATTATATATATTTTTTTCTAGTATTATCAAAATCAGTAACAATTTCAAAGATAATAACATACTGTATATGTTAATTGTACCACCTAATGAAATTACCTGCTCACTATGGTGGAATCCCGTTTGGCATCAAACTTAAGTGCACAGCATAGCTTGTGAACATCTGGTAAGACACAGTCTGGTTTCCCATGATATATTCTGTGACTTTACCTTGATATGTCATCTCAATGATGAATGCACTTACTTGACAATCTATTTCTTGTTTTCTTAATCATCTGTGGCTTGCAGGTAAGCTACTCGACAATTATGTTCTTAAAGATAATATTAATAATTTTATTAGAGCGCTGGTCAAAAATCATGCCATTAAAAGGCATGCGTATTTACACAATTATGAGACCCACATATGGATTATTAAAAAAAATAATTATTAAAAAAAATACAAACAATAAATTGGCTTAACACTGTCACCATAAACCTATGTGCTTGTGAAAAGAGAGTCTATATAATGAAACAGGAACGATTATTCAAAGGCCAAAATGAAGATGATGCTAATTAATATTGACTATTGACATACAACATTTTATTCAGAGCAAGAGAAAATGCCTTCAAGATTTTAATTAGCTAAAAATTGATTTCTGAGAATGACATGATCTCTTTAATTTTCTAAATTATAAAAAAAAAAAAATGTGCGGATCTTTTCAAATACATTAACCTACAGGATCAAATTATTTTAACACTGATTTCTAATACCAGTCACACACTTTAGTGGGTAATTAATTGTGCATAGTCATGCATCACCGCAGTTTTTCTCTCAAAATCTGGCCATTTATGACTATTTAAGGAAATTATCTTATGTTAGTAGAGACTGTCTAGTCCACGGGTTGGGAACCTTTTTGGCTGAGAGAGCCATGAACACCACATATTTTCAAATGTAATTCCGTGAGAGCCATACACTATATTTCAGGGGTCAGGAACCTTTATTTAATATTCATATTCATGTACAGTGAGTAAATGGAGCCATGTAAAAGTGCCTGGAGTCCGGTCGGTAAGAGAGCAGAGCAGGCAGGTATGCAATGAGGCCAGAGTGGTGAAGCGCCTGCAGGCCTGCGAGTGATGGAGGTGAGTATAGGCCCTGAGAAAATGGCGGCCGGCCACTGAAGGCCTCAGAATTGGATGTGAGAGGCAGCTCCAATGGGTCCCCAGGTGTCAGAGGGGAAGAACTTAGAGGAAAGGGGCCCTTTCCTGGTGCTTTGATGAAGGAGCGCGGCTGCCCGCCCGATGGCAGCACGCACGCTCGGAAACGCGTCGCAATCCAGTGACGTCATCCACATGTTCCTGCTGTCCCTGCTGACCAAGCCTCGCTTTCAACACACGGACGCTTCCGCTCCAGCTTCGCCGCTTACTGCAGGCTGCGGCGAAGAGGAGACCGGCTCCCCAGCTGGCAGCACGGACCGGATGACTTTTTTCGGATCCATCTTGGAGTTCCCCAGGAGGATTTCTTACATACGCTTTCTGCATACGCACAATGTGAGTGCATATTTTATGGAATAAACAGTTTTGTTTTAGTCTGCACTTAGAGGCGCCTCTTTCGTTTCTCTTTTTTTTGCTTGATAGGTAACGTTACAAAGATAAAGTATCAGCTGCTAGTATAAAACAGTTGTAAAACCTCAACTATAAGAAAATAAAAACAAGGTATACGCTTGACACAGTAATCTCAATCTCAGCAAAAGCTTAAAAAAAAGTGAGTCCATACAAACTATATGTAATTCCATAAATCACTTAATAATGAAAGTCCATATAGAGAAAAAGAGTCCAAGAGGAATTCCCGCAGACCAGGTGGTAATTATAGAGATAAAGCCTCCACCAAACACCAGTAAGTGTGGCCTCTTACCAGAGTTGAATGATCCCCATTACAGGGATCTCAGCACGCCTTACAGGAAATCCTATGACCCAATGGAAAAGAGGGTCCAGAGGGGGGAGGAGGGTCCGTGCAAAAAAGGCAGCGGAGATAAGGGATTCTGGGATCTTTAATTTGAGCAGTGTTTCTCTTTCTAATGAGGAGAAGCATGTGCTAAATTTAGGTCTCAAGTTTGCCCCCCCCCCCCAAACCTCTTTATAAGTTCACCACCTTCATCGATGTGCACAAATTTGTGTGCAAGATGAACATCAAGAGATACATGCTCTCCAAACCCCCGAGGACTGATTCTATCCCAGCATCTGTTGTACAACACACTTCTCTATCCAATTCCTCGCTCTTTAATCCTCCTGGCCCAGTAGCACCTGCTGTCTCTGTCTTTAGAGATCTGATAGTTAGGGATTTGGACCGACTCCAGATTAAAGAAAGGAGAATGGAGTTTAGCTTCTCCAAAGGTCTGAAATCTCTACGGGACCGGAAAGACATAGTGGTGCGTCCAGCAAATAAGGGAGGAGGAATTGTAGTGTTGGATGTCGCAGACTATAAAGCTGAAATGGATAGAATCACTTCCGATCGTGATACTTACTTTCCACTCCCTAAAGATCCGACAACTGATTTTAAAAAACAACTAATGATATTGGTGGATAAGGGTTATGGAGATAACCTTCTGACTAAGAAGGAAAGAGCATATCTGGTACCATCAGCTCCCAGGGTTCCTGTCCTCTATTACCTGCCGAAGGTTCACAAGAATCCCCTATGTCCGCCGGGTCGGCCGATCATAAGTGGGATTGATTCTGTGACCTCTAGGGCAGGTAAATATGTGGACCATTTTTTGCAACCCCTGGTGGGTCAGACTCCCTCTTACCTGAAGGACTCTACTCAGGTCTTGAATGAACTGAGTGGGTTGGATTGGATTCGAAGGAAGGCTATCTATGGGTGACGGCAGATGTGTTGTCACTTTACACTATTATATCTTACCAACAGGGTTTGGAGGCTGTATCTTACTACCTGCGATTAGGCACTCTATCCAGGATTCAGTGTGACTTCATTCTAACACTCTTAGAGTTTTCTATGGGTCTGTAACGTTCATGCGTTTTTGTTTGCGGATGGATTTACAGCTGCAGAATTATTACACTCAGTAGCCTTGTAGAGAATGTGTTGAACAACATATCCAACTCTCAGGACTTCATCACCGTGTACAGCCTGTTATATACTATATATATATTAATAGATGTTTAATGGAGGGACAGAGTATATGAGGATATATAGATGAGAGACAGGCTATTGTATGGTGAGCACTAGAAGTAGTATAGGAGAGTTGCAGGTGATGGTAAGCAGATAGGTTCTGATGTCAAGTATAGTGCAGATGGTAAGAGGACACAGATGGAGTATACTTTAGACAGAGTAACCTAGTGCAAGGATAGTTCAAGGTAGTCCCAAGAGCTAACAGTCTTATGCAGATGATAGTGAATAGATAGATACAGATAGTCTTGGTAATTGCAGTAGATGACAGTAGGAGATTGGTTAGTAAGAATCCCCTGCGGGGTACTTATCACTTAGATAGGTTAGGAAATACAATGTCCAGAGGAGAGGGGTGATCCCGTAGCGGGATCACCAGCGAGGTTTCCGGCTTAGTTCAGCAAGGAAGGTATGTCAGCAGCTTCGACTTCTCAGGCGTAGGTGCGATGAACATGTGGGTTTGAACGAGCGATGAGTGAGAGCAAACCGGCGATTGAAATAGCCGCTCATAGCGGCGCTCGGCAGTGATGTCATCCGGTCTTAAAGGTGTATGCGTCCTTTGTATATACAAGATGGGACGCAAAGAGAGGAGAAATATAGGAACAAGGGTACCATAGGTACCCGAACATTACAGTACCCCCCCCCCCTTAAGGCCGGCTCCGGAAGGCCTCTAGAGCTGGTTTTTCCGGATATTTTGAGTGGAAATTGCGAATCAGTCTAGGGGCATGGATATCGGAGGTATCCAGCCAGGTGTCATCTTGGGGCCCATAATTCTTCCATCGTACAAGATACTGGAGTCTTCTTCTATTGAAACGGGAATCCAAAATTTCTTTTATCTCAAATTCTTCTCCACCCTCCACTTGTACAGGAGGTGGAGGTGAGATAGTAGGCCTTATTCCTTGGTTAGGAACATGGGGCTTCAGTAGAGACACATGGAAGACAGGATGTATCTTGAGGTCTACTGGCAATGTGAGTTGTACTGCAGCTTTTCCAATAAGCTTCTCTATTGGAAAAGGTCCTAGAAATAGAGGTCCAAGTTTTTTACTAGGGATCTTTAGTCTTAGATTTTTTGTAGAAAGCCAAACATGATCCCCAATGGCATATTGGGGAGAGGGTTTCCTACGGAGGTCGTAGTATTTTTTTTGTTGGCTATGAGCATGAGATATTGTATTGTTGAGTAATCCCAGAGAATCCTTTATCTGGGCAAGATAATCAGATGCTACTGGATTACTTGATGGTAAGATACGTGGAGGAAGGAGTGTGGGATGAAACCCATAATTCAGGTAAAACGGACTTTGCTTAGTAGTGCTATGAGTAGCGTTGTTATAGGCGAATTCTGCCAGTGGGAGGAGATCTGCCCAATCGTCCTGTAGATACGAAGTATAGCAACACAGGTACTGTTCAATGCACTGGTTAACTCTCTCTGTCTGTCCGTTGGTCTGAGGGTGGTAGGCAGAAGTAAGGTTACGCTCTATTCGCAGTATCTGACATAGAGCTAGCCAAAATTTTGAGATGAATTGTGAACCACGGTAAGACAGCAGTGTTTTTGGAATACCATGTAACTTAAAGACATGTTTCACAAGTAATTCTGCTGTTTGTTTGGATGAAGGTAGTTTTCGGATAGGGGTGAAATGTGCCATCTTGGTCAGATGGTCCACTGATACCAAGATGGTGTTGAATCCTTTGGAAGGTGGTAGTTCCACTATGAAATCCAAGGATACCACTTCCCACGGAACCTGGGGTATCGGTAAACTACAAAGTAATCCTGATGGTTTCGTGTTGTCAATTTTAGACCTTGCACAGATATCACAAGATGAAACAAACTTTTTTACGGTTGTCTTCATGTCTGGCCACCAAAATTGCCTAGTGAGTAGATTGAGAGTTTTAGTCATACCCATATGTCCTGCCATAGGTACATCATGCGACAATTCTAAGATCTTGGTTCGCATAGTAGGGGGTATGTACAATTTATCGTTGTAGTAGAGGAAGCCTTCTGCGTCAGTAGTTAGTTGTGGTGGAGGTGAATCCAACCCTATGCTGTGCAAAATCTCCTCCTTCAGTGAGCGAACGACTCCGATAATACGTTCAAGTGGTATTATAGGAACTGAGGAAACCTCAGTGCAATCTTTCTCGGCTAGTCGTGAGAGTGCATCCGCTTTTTTATTTTTGTCTGCAGGCGTGTAAGTTACTAAAAAATTTAATCTCAGAAAGAATAACGACCACCGTACCTGCCGGTGGGAAAGAGTTCTATTAGTCTGAAGGTATTGGAGGTTTTTGTGATCAGTATATATCTGAATTGGCAATTGAGTGCCCTCAAGTAGATGTCTCCAATTTTCTAATGCCAGTTTTATGGCTAATAACTCCTTCTCACCTACTGGGTAGTTCACCTCGGGGCTACTTAATGACTTTGAAAAGAAAGCAACTGGGTGAAGAGGTGAGGTGTTTGTTGGTCGTTGTGAGAGAACTGCTCCTACTGCCATATTTGACGCATCTACCTCCAAGATGTATTTAAGGGATGGGTCTGGATGGCATAGTATGGGGGCAGTAGTGAAGCTTGATTTCAGCAGAGAGAATGCTCCATTTGCTTCCTTTGACCAATTAAATGGTCTCTTCGTGCTTGTAAGTTGTGTGAGAGGTTTCACAATCGCAGAGAAGTTTTTAATGAATTTCCTATAGTAATTAGAGAATCCTAGGAACCTTTGTAATGCTTTGCGAGTGGTTGGCACAGGCCAATCCAGAATGCAGGATATTTTGCTCATGTCCATTTTGATTCCACTTTTAGATATAATATATCCTAGGAATAGTACCTCCTCTTTATGAAAGAGACATTTCTTTGATTTAACATATAAGTTATGTGAAAGTAGTCTTGACAACACAAGTCTCACATGTTTTATGTGCTCAGGTAAGGAATGAGAATAGATAAGTATATCGTCCAAATATACTACCACACAAACATCAAGCAAGTCTCGGAATATCTCGTTTATAAAACGTTGGAATTCTGCGGGGGCATTACATAGCCCAAATGGCATTACAAGGTACTCAAACAGTCTGTATCTGGTTCTGAATGCCGTCTTCCATTCATCCCCTTTACGGATTCAAATTAAATTGTATGCCCCTTTTAGGTCCAATTTTGAAAAGAAAGAAGCCCCACGCACCTGTTCGATAAGTTCAGGAATAAGAGGTAAAGGATAACGATCCTTTATTGTGATGGCATTTAATTGTCTGAAATCAATGATAGGCCTAAGGCTAGAGTCCTTATTGCGGACAAAGAAAAGCCCAGCAGCAGTGGAGGAAGTAGAAGGTCGGATGAATCCTTTTGCCAAGTTTTCATCCAGATACTCTTTAAGGTGAGAGGGTTCATCCTGTGAGAGAGGATATACATGTCCGTAAGGCAACTTGCTATTAGGGAGCAGATCGATACAACAATCATAGTCCCTGTGAGGAGGTAACACCTGAGCGTTTTTCTCGAGGAAAACCTCCGATAAATCTTGATAACACTTAGGAATAATGTCATCTGGCAGTACAGACAGGATCCTATCATGTGTGGGGAGGTTACACGTCGTCTCGCAATAGTGAGAAGAGAAGGCTAACGTTCTTGTTTTCCAATCGATGATTGGTTGATGTATGTGTAACCAGGGAAGTCTCAAAATGATTGGAAAATATGGCGAAGTTAATACATCAAAGGTGGTGGTCTCCACATGAGACTCGTCAGCAGTTACAAGAAGTGCCTGTGTCTGACTGGTGATAGGACCAGAGGATAAAGGTGTACCGTTAATAAAACTAACGGAGACAGGCTTGGGTTTTGAAACAATAGGTATTTTATTAAGGGAGACAAAACAAATGTCAATGTAGTTTCCACAAGATCCTGTGTCAATCATAGCCTTGGTGGTGATCCTAGTTTGGTCCCACTGCAATGTTAATTGAACAAAAAGATAAGGTTTAGGAAAGGAAGTTGTGAGTCCCCCTAGCAAGACATTTGAACACTCACCCTCTTTTCTGCGGACAAGAGGACAGTCGTTTACCAGATGATTCGGGGATGCGCAGTACATGCAAAGATGTTCCGTTTTCCTCCTGGCACGTTCAGAAAGGGTCAGAGGTGGACGTATCATTCCTACTTCCATAGGAGTAGGGTCAGCAGGCAACATCCGAGAAGGACTGGAAAATGGTGAGCCCATCTTCTCAGCCTTTCTTTCTCGTAGTCGTCTGTCAATATTGATACTGGTCTGGATCAGTCCCTCTAGAGTGCCAGGTAAATCCGCTCGGGCGAGCTCGTCTTTAACGGCCTCAGATAGGCCGAGTCTAAACTGCGTTTGCAAAGATGTGTCGTTCCACCCTGAATCAGGGGACCATCTTTTAAAATTCGCCACGAAATCTTCAACAGGTCTCCTTCCTTGTTTTAGGGCCCGTAACTGGGTGTCAGTGGTACTCTGCTTGTTGGGGTCTTCATATAAAGTAGCAAGTTGTGCTAGAAATAAGGGATAAGAATTAAGGAGTGGATCATCCCTTTCAAAGAGAGCATCTGCCCAGGCCCGGGGTCCACCCGTTAAATAGGAGATGATGGTACAAACCTTAATTTGGTCAGTGGTGTAGGTTAGAGGTTTTAACAAAAAAAACAATTGACATGCGTTTTTAAATTCACGGAATTTGCTCCGATCACCAGAAAACACTATAGGAGGGTTTATCTTAGGCTCAAGGGGCTGAGCAGCAGGAGGCTGTGTGAGACGGCCAAGCTGTTGTCTCAAGGTTTGATTGTCATTTTTTACCTCTGTAAGTGCATGGATCAATGCATCTACTTGTTGTTTTAATTGTAGTACATGAGTGGATAATTCTGCTGAATCCATATTTTTTTTAAAGGCTCGTTCAATCTGTAACGTTCATGCGTTTTTGTTTGCGGATGGATTTACAGCTGCAGAATTATTACACTCAGTAGCCTTGTAGAGAATGTGTTGAACAACATATCCAACTCTCAGGACTTCATCACCGTGTACAGCCTGTTATATACTATATATATATTAATAGATGTTTAATGGAGGGACAGAGTATATGAGGATATATAGATGAGAGACAGGCTATTGTATGGTGAGCACTAGAAGTAGTATAGGAGAGTTGCAGGTGATGGTAAGCAGATAGGTTCTGATGTCAAGTATAGTGCAGATGGTAAGAGGACACAGATGGAGTATACTTTAGACAGAGTAACCTAGTGCAAGGATAGTTCAAGGTAGTCCCAAGAGCTAACAGTCTTATGCAGATGATAGTGAATAGATAGATACAGATAGTCTTGGTAATTGCAGTAGATGACAGTAGGAGATTGGTTAGTAAGAATCCCCTGCGGGGTACTTATCACTTAGATAGGTTAGGAAATACAATGTCCAGAGGAGAGGGGTGATCCCGTAGCGGGATACGGATCACCAGCGAGGTTTCCGGCTTAGTTCAGCAAGGAAGGTATGTCAGCAGCTTCGACTTCTCAGGCGTAGGTGTGATGAACATGTGGGTTTGAACGAGCGATGAGTGAGAGCAAACCGGCGATTGAAATAGCCACTCATAGCTGCATACATATTTCAAGGAGACCGACAGAAATGGCTTCATTGATGTTCGAAGCTGTCACCACCCCCATTGGTTACAATCTGTCCCTTTCAGCCAATTTCTAAGGCTTAAAAGAAATTGAACCAAGCATGAGGTGTTTCTGCAGGAGGCAGAGATCCTTAAAAAGCGTTTTGCTGAGAAAGGATATCCCATGGCGGATCTGGATTCCGCACTAGCACATACGGATTCAAAGCCTAGGGATGATCTACTAAGATCTAAGCAGAGGTCTCAGGATGACTCCTATAAATGTGCGTTTCTCTCTTCTTTTTCCACTCAACATTTTTCAGTGAAACGCATATTGCAGAGACATTGGCATGTACTGAAGTGGGATGAGGTATTGGGTCCAGTGTTACCATCTCGTCCTCAAGTCATTTTTAGAGGACTCCCTCCCCTTAGGTTACTTGTTGCCCCTAATGTTATTGATCCTCCCAAGAATATATCCTTCTTTCATGACAGAGGTGGATTTTATCGCTGTAGGTATTGTGCTATCTGTAAGATCAATAAAGATAAAAGGAGGAAAATTTATTTTTTCGAATCAAATGCTACCCAGCAACGTTTTGAGATCAAACCGTTTATAACATGCACCACTACACATGTGGTGTACCTCTTGCGATGCCCTTGTGGTCTGGACTACATAGGCCGCACTATAAGGAAGCTGCGTGTCAGGCTTAATGAACACGTGGCGAATATTATCAAGGGATTCCCCAAACACAGCGTTTCTCGCCACTATGATCAGTGTCATGGGAGGGATCTCACTGGCACCATCTTTATGGGCATTGACAGGTACACTAGTAGTTGGAGAGGCAGTAATCGAACTAGAGGTGTATCTCAATTAGAAACCCAGTGGATCTATAGGGTTAAATCCTATAGTCCTCATAGTATGAATATAGACTGGGATATTAATTCCTTTATAAACAATTCCTAGTTATCCACAGCAAGCAGTTTCATGGTTCTTTGGCTTTTTTATTAATATATAGAGCCTTGCAATGTATGTGTTTTTATATATTTTTGTATTTAAAAAAAAAACACTTTTAGTGGGACATCTTAATTGTATGTTTTTAACGTAAATTATTTTTTATTATGTATTTTTTAATTCTTTCCTGTGGGCATCTCTGGTGGATGGTGTGGAAGCATTTTTTTAGCCTATAATTATCTGCTCTGTTTCTTTCTGTATCCGTGCATTTTTGACATTTTATCAGCAGGTTCTTTAATAATGCAATATGAATAGGGAGTGATTTCCCTCTTCTCTGTCATTGTAATTTCAATGACTTTCTGCATCTAGGTTTTTTTTTTGCTCTTTTGGGGGTATGGTTTCGGAAACTCCAGTAGACTCTTATTGGATATATAGTGTGTATGTCTCTAAGTTTTAATGTGCCAACATCCCTGGTTAGAAATTCATAGGTATTTGGTTCCTCAGGCCAATAAGGGGTGGGACTTCTCAATAATGCAAATATATGCGATTATATGATTTTTCAAAGTTTTTTGTAAAAACATATTTATTTTAACTTCATACAGTTACGTTGTGCTTAGTTGGGTGAGAGACCCAACATTGAGTAGGTGAAGAAAGGTAAGGGTGTGACATATGTGATATGAGTGACTTTTAGAACAAATTCCCTGACATCCATGCATTGTGGATGTTTCCAGGGAGTGCCAAAAACCAACGCGTTTCAGCTTGCCTATCCGGCTGTGCCTTTTTCACGGGTTCACCATATCTACAATCATATTATCCATAAGTTAATACATTTGTACGTAAAATAATTTATTTACATAATATCATCTATAATCAATATTCAATGGTATTTTATATTTTGCTTTCATATTGTTTTTTTGCAGACTGTTAAGATCAGTGTGTATGGAGGTACCTCTTTATATATCCGGGTTAGCAGCGAGATCCCAGAAAAATAAGGAGTTTGGTGGGGATGTATATTGCTGAAAAGGCCAATAATTGAAGGGGTTAATACCATCTTTTTAGTGGAGACTTTGATGTCATATGTGTCTGAAACTCATAGGTACTCACATGGTCCAGATTAGACGGAAAATCTTCTTCGCTTCCTTTAAGCCCTCAATATTTTATTGCCTTCCCTAAAAGGATTGCAACAGATAAGCTTTTATATTTCTATTATGGGTATTCATGAAGTTTAAAGTCATTTGTGGATTCTTTGTACCTTGCACTTGCTGGTGCTTGGAAAATCTGTATCTAAAAAACCAAACAGTTTGTTTTAGGCTATATCCAAGTGGTTGTAATGACATAGCTTTTTTAGCCTGTGCAGCTGTGCGAGTTCTTTACCTTGTCCTGTAGAGGGGGGTAGTGAGAGAAAAAAAGTTATCTGTATCGTCTTCCTGCCGTCCTCCTGGAGGTGCTTCCTCTCCAAGTAGAGGAGATGAATGCCACACTCCAGGGATCCCCGGGGGATCCTCTACTTGGAGAGGAAGCACCTCCAGGAGGACGGCAGGAAGACGATACGGATAACTTTTTTTCTCTCACTACCCCCCTCCTAAATGCAGCATCTGGCTCTGTCACCAAAGATTTAAAGAGGTCAGATTCTAGATGCCAGCAAGGGAATATGAGGAGATCCAGGAGTGAGTGAAAATGAATTGACAAGCTTGGTAGATACCTGTCCCCTTGAGAGCTATACATTGGGGATTATGAATACCTGGGGTGAAGGCACTATTCTCCAAAATGGGAGCTAGAGGAGACAGGGTTGTGGGCTGATCCTGTTTACTAATTTTAGCCACAGTTCAAGTAGGAAACAAAGTTGCACAAATGACAACTCTGGATTGTTGCATTCTCTTGTTCTTCAGAGCAACACTTTATTTATTAAAAGCAGTCCATAAAAGCTGCTCAATGGTACAAATGTACACATGGTACAAATGGACCTAGACACAGAAGGTTTATTACTTAATGCAGTGAATGCATTAAGGTAAAAAACCTTGAGGCTTAAAACCCCTTTAACAGCAAGACACAGTAGTCTACTTACATGAGGCAAAAAAGAGTATTTGGGTTACAAAGGGTTACTGCCCTTTACTCAACAAAGTTTTTCTTGTTAAATAAAAGCTTTTGTGATAAAAATGTATATTTTGCAGCATCAGATTTGTTGCTATGCATTGCTATTGCTGTATAGGTTGTCAAAACTCATTCATTTTGATAAGCAAAGAGCTTGCTGAAACTGTTACCTAAGACATTTCCTGTTATGTTACAAAAATGCCCATTTCATTAATTGTCCATTACTGAAACTAACAATTTTAGCCACTGAACATAAAAAGAGCCAAAATGCTCAATTCCATGTGAACTCGTGCTTTCTTTCAAGTCATTTCAAAGTGTGCCATTTCAGATTTAAAACACAAAAGAGCTGTAACTACAGTTTTAAGGCTTTAAGTAAAGCCAATTTCCTGCATTTCTAAAGATTGCCATTTAAACTAAAATATTGTTTTGACATTGAAAAAAGTAGCATTTTGTAGGAGTAACTTTCTAGTTAGCAATATTCAAAAATCACTCTTACTACTGCTTTTATATTTTTAACTGAGAAGAGTGATTATAGTATAGAACACTGAAGTACTACATTACTACATGCCAAGGGTCCCCACCTTGTGGGAAGACAAAATATACAGACTACAATGGCAGCAAAGATATACTACATTATGTAAAGATGGCCTAGTAGGATAAACACATACAATCTAAAGTAGCTCAACCATTTACTGAGAGAAACATTTTTTTCAATACAATCTCTGTTTGGATGAGCTAACTGGCTGTTAGGCTGAACTTTCAACTGCAGTGGGATGTGAAACATTTAGCAGCAGTATTACTACCACTGCTAAATGTGACAGCTTCCTTTCCAGGGCACTAGCTTTTCAGTGAGCTAGTAACCTAACACCAATGATGTATCCCCTCCAGCCCATTCAACAAGTGAATGTAAGGGTCTGATGTGAATTTTAAAGGGGGTAGAAACATGGGGTCCCCTGAAAATTTAAACCAGACCCTTATATGAGCATACAACCTGGCAGACCAGGAAAGGGGGTGGATGAGTTTGAACCATACAAAGCCCTATATCCTCAAAATGGGGAGTGGTACCTTGCCCAGGGAGACCACCCTAGAAAAGCATGTTGACGAGGACAAAGGCCTTTTTCCCACATCCTTTACCCAGTGGTTTTCAGGGTCTACGGAACGGGGCTTATCGGAACCTAGAAATCTCCTTTAAAAATAAAAGGACACCCAGATACCACTCTCCGATGTGAATAAATAGGGGTTAGAACATATTACCCCCACTCATTACCAGCAAAACAAATTAAATAGTAAAAACATACTCACACTTTTAACAAGTCCTTTATTAGGAAAAATATATATTTCACACTGTAAATTTATTTTTATGACTTGCTGAAAGAAAAAAACCTGCTGACACACCCAATCTCATCACTTACTCCCCATGTATGACAGCTCCCAGATCCCACAGTGGGGTCTGTATTTGGTTAGTTATGCCACCCAAGAGGCCTCTTTGTTTACATTCTATTGCAGAAACAAGGAGCTGTACAAATTTTACACTGAGCAAGAAAAGGGATCAAAAGTCTTGATGAGTTTTTTTTTTCAGAAAGTTGGCGAGCTTTATTTATTGAGATTGATGAGGGTCTGCACTGCTAGACTATGGATTTACATTGTAAGGCATTATATATATATATATATATATATATATATATATATATATATATATATATATATATATATATATATATATATATATATATATATATATATATATATATATATATATATAAAGGACTCATCAAACAGTGTGTGTCTTCAATTACTATTTACATATTATTACATACCCCTTACCCATTCACTTAGGAAGGGGGGGGGTATCCGGAGTCCCCTAATTTTTAAAGAGGATTTCCATATTCCAATCAGCCTTTTTGTGCGCTTGCCCCTTAAAATCCATACCAGATTCAATAAGGAGGGATCCCCCATTTTTTTTCTTTTTTTTTTTTATTAAGGATAAGGGTCTGTGTATTTTTAGGAAGTACCCCTAAAATGTGTATGGGATCTCCCATTAACTTCTATACCAGACCCTCATCTAGTAAAAGGGTCTGGTGTAGATGAGGACAATCCCTGGCTGTCTTGTTTGCAAACAGACCAAAGCACCTGGGAGCTGTTTTTTTGTCATCAATTTAAACTGTTTTATTGTAAATATCTGTTTGTCTGTAGGTTGTATAAATCCTACAAATGTGTCACTTCACAGGCAGGTTATTTAGGCCTTGTTTACACCATGCTTAGAGATGTGAGTTTTTAAGCACGCATTCTGCAAGGGAACAAAGAAAACAATTGCTCTCTATGTGCCCTGTTCATACTACGACACTGGTATCATGTGTAGATTTTTTTCTGCACAGAAATCTGCAACATGTATGCAGTTTTCTGCATGGAAAAAATTGATGTGACATCAACACTGTGGTGTGAACAATTGTTTTCTTTGTGCCCTTGAATAGGTACACATAATGCCTTGCATAGGCACACATAATCAATACATGCATCTCTGAACATGTTGTGAAAAAGGCCTTAAAGAGGAAGTAAAGACTATCATTTTTTTTCCTTACCTGAAAAGTAAAGGCATAATGTGCTAGTATGCATTGCATGCCAGCACATTATGTGACACTTACCTCCAAATGAAGACCTTGTCATCCCCATTGGAGGTTGCATCTATCTTCACCTGTCTTCCTTCCGGGTCTGTGGACTCTGGCTTTGCTACTGGCCGAAGTCGATTGACGTCATTTCCACACATGCGCGCGAGAGCCACCGGTCTTGGCACAGGGCTCTGAAGAAACAGCACGAGCAGACCGTTACTTCAGAGCGCATGCGCAGATGACATCATTGGCCCAGTATACAGTAAATATCTCCTAAACAGTGCAAGTTTAGGAGATATTTACAGTACCTATAGGTAAGCCTTTATATAGACTTACCTATAGGTATAAACATTACAGGGGAGTTTACAACCTCTGTAAAGTCATTTTACATGTTTAATGTTCCCCTTTAGACATGATTAAAATTGGCACTCCCTAGCAGACTAAATTTTAATTTTTTTTTGCTTTGGTACATGTTCCTCGGGGCAGTGCCCAGCCTGTACCCCCCAACCCATGTCACTTGTTTGACTGCTTGACAATTCCTTGCCTTTTTTCCTATCCACCATTTTTAACATTTAATTCTAATTTCCTTCATTGGGGTTCATATTCAGCACCCAAACTTTATGTTTGGCTTATCACTAATCCTAAATGGCATTGGGTTGAATATCATTTTTTGCAGACTGTATATGTGTTACATGATTTAACCAGTTTGGCTCCAGAGCAATTGTTTTATTTCTTGCATACATGTTACAACAACCTTATTTTTTAGCAATACAATTACTTAAACCCCCAGAACATTATATATTTTCTGAAAGCAGAAGCCATGTAAAACAAAATGGTGATAATTGCAAGTTTTTATGTGGATGGATCGTGACATCACCGGTATGCGATGCGTTTCTGAGCATGCGCACTGCGGTTTTTGCGGCAACTGCGCTCCTTTATCAAAGCATTATTACACTAATATGCCTGTAGCTTAAATAGGCTACTGGGGAAGGGGGGAGGCGCTCAATTAACATATGTAAATGTGGGTCATGATACAAATCCAGCTCACAGGAAAAAAGGATGAGAATAAATAATCTCACAGGGGCATGCAATAACAACAATTCACTGGATAATAGATTAAAAAATGATGGAATTTAAAAATTAACAGAAAAAACACTGGTAAAATCAATAGTACAAAAAGTTATTTATAGAATTGTAATAAAAAGGAATAGTAATCATAATTTTAAAACTCATAAGATAAAGCTGATGATAGGGAAATGTATGATTGGAGAGATGTGTATATATTCTCCCCCCCCCCTTTTTTCTCCTCTTTCCCTACCCACTTACTACCTGTCCAATGTGCCCCCCCCCCTCCCCTCTCCCAGCTCTTCCATCTCTTCCATTTGATATTGTGTTAGAATGTTTCTCCAATTATATATATAATTGTTTTTATCTGCTAATAAATTGTAAGTCTGCACTCAGAGGCACCTCTCTCCTCTGTCTGTCTTGATTAGAGGTGTCCCCTGGCTGGACAGAAAATGGTGCATCTAAAACTGAAAGTGACATCACTTCTGGTTTCTTTGTTTTCACAAGAGATTGATGGAATGGATTTGCCTTGGTCTCATAGCATTTTTCCTCCCCTAGGCCATGGTTGTGTTTCTGGGCTCTGGTAAGAGTGGGAAAGCCTGGAAACCTAAGGGGGGAGGGGCTTTGTGAAAGTGATCGGTAGCTATGGAACTGATGCATCACTTTTACTTTTACTTTCAAGTCGGGAGCTGGTGTAACGCTCCTGCGTTTTCTGAAACAAGATGGATTTGCAGCTGCAGAAAAACTCCACTCAGCAGTCATGTAGAGATACGTTGAAATACCAATTCCAACTCCCAAGACTCATCACTGTGGTCTGTCTGATTCAGCATACAAATATACACACTCAATAAGATGTTCCTGGAGTGATAGATGTATATAACAGTATAGTGGTGATGAGCTGAAGAGACAGGTATGAACAGTGACAATAGGTGAACAGCAGTTGAGAGAAATGTTCATGAGAGCATAGATGGTAACAGGTAGGATGCAGATAGGTTAGCAATCATGTGTGGTAGTAGGTGGTAGGATAGCAGATGACATACAGGAGAGACTAACCCAGTGCAAGGATAGATGTTAGTAGGCTCAAGAGCTAGCAATCTAATTAGTGCAGATGATAGTAACAGTCCTTAATATGCAGAGCTAGATAGTGTAAGCTTAGTAGGAAGGTTATGGAGGATTCCCCTGCGGGGTACTTATCACTAATAGCAAGCAGTAGTAGAGAGGTTAGGTATGAGCAAGTGATCCGGTAGCGGGATACAGGGATCAGTAGCGAGGTTCCGACAGCGAGGTACGCTTGCAAGCATATGAGCTTCAAGGCAGGTCAGCAACAAGGCACATTGAACGAACATGTGAGTGAGAACGCCGGCGGTTGAAATAGCCGCTCTGCGGCGCTCAGTGATGACAGCATCGGTCTTAAAGGTGTATGCGCACCTACCAGAAGAGAATGGTGGCATACACTGAAGTGGAAAGTGGAATAGGGGTACCAGAGGTACCAGAACATTACAGCTGGCTAAACAAAACCCACACAAGCTAATGGCTGCTACTGCAGCCATCAGTTTGTGATTAATGCTTCACTCTTTGGACATACGTAGTAAGTCCAAAGAGCTGAACTGTGCATATCCAGAATATCTGACTAGTGAAAACCCTTATACAATAGGCTTCCCTTGCATGTTATTGCTGTTGCTGCATCCATAATTGCTTACAGCAATGCAATGATTACATTTTAGGCCAAATGAGCAAACCAATCTGCATGATTTATGAACTAATGGCGGACCAAGCTAGCTTACCTGAGATGAGCATTTATAGATAATGACTGGTCAGCAAAACTACTATAATGCCATTTTACTGCCTTGTGTGGATTTTTTGCCATATTGTCAGCCCTTCCAATGAACTATAGAATGTCCTCCGACTCAGGAAACCACTTTGTTGCCATCTGCAGCAGTAGGGGCAGAGCTTCAACTGATGAGGTCCCTGCAGCAAAATCAGTAATGGGCTCCTGTTAGTTTATGTTCTTTTCTTTAAGGCATTTCCTGTAATGGTAAAAAATACAATTTGCTTCCACAGCAGTTTTTAGAGGTTCCCAAACCATAGTTATACATTCAATTGATTTAAAAGTACTTGCCAGATGCCACTTCAAACTGAGTGAATGTAGCCTGACTAGGCCCCAGAGCAGATGCATAGCTAGCTGTGGCAATATTTATGTGAGGTCTAAATTTCTGAAAAGCGCCTTTTCTTTTCACATGGTGGCTGGTGCACTTTGGATTAATCAAGGTTTTTTCACGGTGGATTTCTTATAACCAAGACATTTGGGCTTTCATTCATTTATGTGTTTGTTGTGATTTTCTTAAGAGATTGGTTTTGATACTTGTATGCAATATTAGTGAGTGTGCTATCTCCATTAACCAATTAAAGTTTGCATTGAGTTTCTTAGCTTGCCTAGCGCGAAATATGGGATATACTGTACATATATGTACACAGATTTATAATTTATGTGATGTATTATTATTTACTGTATGTATGTGACAGTACATACATTTTATATAAGAATGGTTTTGTTTTTTTGTGTGCAATACCAGTGAGTGCTGCTATCACCATTAACCATTTAAAGTTTTTCATTAGGTTTTTTTGCTTTTTTTAGCTTGCCCAGCGCAGGATATACATATCTATATACTACTGGGGCTGCTGAGTATGTTCATTTCCTCCACACTTCCTTGACCCTGTGGCACCTCCAACCCACTTGACACTATGGGTTCTGACATGATAGTTCAGAAAAACAACAATGACACCTAGATATAAGTATATCAGTTTACTGACTTTAAATAGAAAAGGAACAAATGCAGTTTCAACACAACAGGAATTATGACAGTCTAGAACCAGAGTGAGATTCTGAGTCTTTATGTCCCCAAAGAGTACAAAGTAACCCAAGACTCAGAATCCTATACTTCAATAATATTAGAAACAAATAGATATACCGATATCTAACTGGAGAAACACATGAATATGATTTCAAGAATATTGCAGTTCTGCTTATAAAGATGTGAGAGTGACAATCAGATATCTGACTCTATATTAACTATAAGTAAGACAGTCAGATCTAACTAGTTCAGCTGCAGGAATTTCTCTCAATGGAATATACTTCAGTAGCAGATTTAACCTGACAGAGTACACTCTATCACCTATAGGGGCCCCCTTTGTCCCTGAATTAGGTGAGTCTCTTTCTGAGCAAGGCCTTGCTGGTCTTCGCTGGCAGTAGGAGCTCAAATCATTCCAAGGATGATATTTGTAATCCAAAGGGGAGAAGGGGTACTTGTATCCAGATTTTGACTAAAATAAAACAGTATGATCTGCTGTGTGTATATAGAGGTGGTCTCTCGGTTCACCATGCACTAGGCAGACTCAGCAGTGTCCCAACCGCTCCACTATCTCCTAGTTCTTACTGTAATAATATATTGTGTCACATGCCCTCTCTCTGTGTCCGTGAGCTGCTTTACCCACTACAATTAGATATCTTCACCCTATTCTTTAGTATTTCTCTCCAACAGTCCTCCGCACTAGAATGGTCACTCCTCCACAATGTTCTTTACCTCTCGCAGGTGTTATTGCTCTGGATCAATCACTTCTCAGTGACATCCACCACCTATCGCTAGTATCTCTGCACTAGGCCTCAGTCTCGCTCCCTCTGCTCCCTGCAGCGGGTCTCCGGCTCCGTCCACCTCACAGGCAGTCCCCGAGGCAAGAGAGCGAATCTCTGACCCTGACCCTGCCCCTTATTTATAGACCTCCCCACAATCCCCTGCGGGACCCGCGGCTCCCTGGGAGTATAGTTCCATCCGGCCATCTCACATAGTCTTCATCCTCCTCTGGACCACATATACCAATACGCCACTCTTCAGGAGAACCTCAGAACAAACAGCAAACTTAAAGGAACAGTACGTCAGCCTTAATTATGCTGGTAGCAACTTCCTCACTTGGCTACATATATATATATATATATATATATATATATATAGCTACAATACTGCAACACTTTTTAGTCAACTACATTTTTATTCAGTATTTAGAGTTTTGACCATATTATCTACCATGTAATGAATGTCACTTGTTCATTATGTTCTAAAACCAACATCAAAACTACATTTTGAATAATGATATTGTAAATAAGATTGAAAGACCTTGGGAATATACAAAATGAACCGTTTACAGTGCCTAGTTGTATTATCATTTTGTGTACATAATTGCCAACTACATAGAATATAATGTATAGTAAAATATGTATATTATTGATTGATGTTTACTAGGAAGGACATGTTAGATTGTGTTTTAATGCTCTGTATCCGTGTTATTCTGTGACATAGCTGTTTCAGTTGTGGTTGCTTAGGAATGTGACAGCCAAGTTACTAAGCAACCAGCCTTGATATTTTCAAATTATACCTTTTCTTCTCCCTGCCAAATTGGTTGACTGTTAAAAAGATGAACTACTCCATGGTGCACTAATCAAAATTTCAGTTGAGTTCTAAAATCTAAAGCTTCCAAAAAGCCTATGTAATATCTTTAGCTAATTAAAAGGAAATGCCACCTATAACTCCACTTTTTCCATTTCCAAAAATACTACAATCAGTGTTATCTCTGCTCAAAATCATTTCTAATATGCAGTGTCATCTCTTTCTTGCTGCTAATAATTTTTAAATGTTACATTGAACTATAATAATTTTTAAATGTTACATTGAACTATAAACTCAAATCAAGACACACTACAATGTGCCTGCAAAGATAATTAACGTATAGGCTGGGAGATCATAGCACCATTCACTGTAACACTCTGTTGTCTGTAGACACTCCAGTCAAGAGTTCATTTTTTTTGTAGCTGCGTATCTAGTCCCAGCAAATCCCTTTAGTTAATAATACAAAAAACCCTGCCATCTTGTGGGCTACTGCTCTGCTGTTTAGCATGTGCCGATAACAATAGCAAAAAAAAAAACAGCAGGTACATAGACCAGTCCCAACCTACATTATATTGATTCCTTCTTTACCAGCCATTTGTGTGGTTTAACTTTGCACTGGTAAAATCCATTATGGGAAATTTTAGTTTGAAATAATTCACCTAGCCAGAAGGTTGATTAACCACTTCAGCCCCGGAAGGTTTTACCCCCTTCCTGACCAGGCCCTATTTTGTGATTCGGCACTGCGTTTTTTTAACGGAAAATTGTGCGGTCTTGCAACGCTGTACCCAAATAAAATTGATGTCCTTTTTTTTCCCACAAATAGAGCTTTCTTTTGGTGGTATTTGATCACCTTTGCAATTTTTTTTTTTTGCGTTATAAACAAAAAAGAGTGACAATTTTGAAAAAAAAAGAAAAAACAATGTGTTTCACATTGTGCTATATGACATTCTCAAAAAAAAATTAATTTAATTTTTTTTTAACATTTTAGGCTAATTTGTTTTCTACTACATATTTTTGGTAAAAAAAAAAATCGCAATAATTTTAATTGGTTTGCACAAAAGTTATCGTGCCTACTAACTACGGGAAAGATTTATGTTATTTTTATTGTTTTTTTTTTACATTTTTTTACTAGTAATGGCCATGATCTGCGATTTTTTGCGGGACTGCGACATTGCGGTGGACAGATCGGACCCCTGACTGACATTTTTGACACTTTTACCAGTGACATTACTACAGTAATCAGTGCTAAAAATATTCACTGTTACTGTAATAATGCCAGTTGCAGGGAAGGGGTTAACCCTGAGGGTGATCAAGGGGTTATATGTTAGCCTAGGGAAGTGATTCTAACTGTGGGGGGGGGCGTGGCTTCTGAAATGAAGATAGAGACATGTGATCCTATATAGAAGGATCACATGGGCTCTATGATCATTCCAGGGAGAAGAACGGTCAGCTGTGTTTACAACAGCTGACTGTTCTTCCCCGCTTACTGCTAGTGGCGCGCGCTCGCCCTCTACCCTCCTGCTCATGACCGACAAATAGCTACGTCCGTTTGCCCAGGAGCGGCTGCCTGCCCTAGTATAACTGCGGCGGGCGGTCGTAAAGCAGTTAAAGGGCACATACATCACTCACACTGGATGCCAAATAAAATGGGATAAGTACACAAAACATATTAGATATAGGAAATATTGGATGATAGGTAGGGGTGGGAAAGAAAATGCTAAGCACCACAGGAATACAGGCACAAAAAGCACTAAAGCACAAGAGCAAAGGGCCTAAGAAGAAATTAACACTAGGGTTATTCAACATGCCAGCCACAAGCTACTGAGACTGAGAGGCACATTTACAAAACAATAGGAACATAATGTGAAATAAATAAACCATTGTCAGTTCTCAGGACAAAATAAAATGCCAACATGACCTTCAACTGCAGTATATAACTCTTGTGAAAGAAAATGCAGCATATTTACTGACATAATGCTAATACCTGAAATTTTACACAAGTATACCAAAATGGCAATAGACTCAAGACTACACTGGACGAAGGGTGCGTTTTCTTTCATATTAAAATATAACGTTTATTAATTTCTATAATAGAAATTAATAAAAGTTATATTTAATATACATGGCGTAAGGTACGTACGGGAAATTAACCCCATTCGTCCAGTGTAGATATTTACTGACACAGCCAAACTTTACTGTTGCATGAATAATATAATTATTGTTAAGGCACATGTGTTATAGCTTAGTAAATTATGCTTTTTCATCTTTGCTGTATATGGTGCATATTTTGAGGTTAACTACAAATGCCAACAAAATACCATATTTTCCGGCGTATAAGACGACTGGGCGTATAAGACGACCCCCCAAATTTTCCAGTTAAAATATAGAGTATGCATAAAACAGTGCAAGTGGATTAAACTTTTCCAAATTCCCTCTAAAGCTGAAAGGAATTATAAAACAATAAATCCATGGGAGCTGCCATGCTCCACAACCCCCCTCCTTGCATCCCAGTCCCCTCCACTGTACCCTTCCTTGTATCCCAATCCCCTCCACAGTCACCCTCCTTGTATCCCAGTCTCTTCTACAGTTGTCCCCCCTTACTTGCACATTACTCCCTTTCACAGTCCGCTTTACAGCCCCCCCTTACCTTACACAGCAGATAGAGGATGCAGCATGTCCAAGCATAAGGCAGGAAGTGTCCAACTTTCCATTTAACAGGCAGATTGGTTGCTAGGACCGCCCCTAGCAACAACAAATCACAGGCTTTTTAACTTAGACAGCGGTGGAGGTAGGGGCGGGGGAGCCTGGATGGGAGTTCTGTCAGCTTAGGCAGTCCGTGTGGCAGCATAGCTGAAGTGCTCTCACTCCCCCACCGCATATTCTCCAGTTCGGCTCTCGCATCCGCCGTATAAGACGATACCCGGCGTATAAGACGACCCCCGACTTTTGAGAAGATTTTCCTGGGTTAAAAAGTCGTCTTATACGCCGGAAAATACGGTACTTTTTGCCAAGTACTAAGCTGACTTCCAAAATCCAAGACTAAATTCTTATTGTTCCACTATAAAATAAGCCACATAAACCCTATAACTATCAAAAACCTAAAATGTATTCACTTATTCCAACAAGGCAGATATAATTGTTTGTGAGTGAATATATATTAAAAAAAAGAAAAAAGTCATAGGAGGATTTAAAACCTTCAAGTAATTGAATAATTTATAAAAGTCTATATTATAATGAAAGATATGACATTTCATGCATTAAGGTAACTGTAGAGTTGAAATACAATAACTATTCTTTATTAAATTAAAATCCATCTTGAAATAGCAGTCTAAAGGACATTTGAATATATGCAGCCTTTGTCCAGAAAAATAACAGTTATCTGTCACAAAGCAAGTTTGTTCTTAGAAGATAACTAAAGGTCTAAGTGCAAAAGAATTACGATTTTTCTGCAAACATTATCGTATTAGATATTGTACATTATTGCTTAAAATGACACATTTTTCAACAAGTTGCAGCTTAGTGTAGCACTTTGAATTTCAATAGAAATTTTCAAGCCTGTCTGTGAGAAGTTATCCCATAACGGTGCATAATGAGGCTCTGTAGAATGCAAAGCCGCTGTCAACATGTACTTAAACTCTTAGTTATTACCATATATTTTCATTTTCTGTTGTCCACAAGCCTAACCATGGAAAGTAAGTGGTGACTAAGAAAGAAAATAAATCCCTGTCCAAACTCTTTTGTCAAAAATTCCCTGTAAATCTTTTAAGTTGTAACTTTATTTTATATACAGCAATGCAGAGTGTGTTGGTGTCTATTTCTACAGACAATATAAATATAATAGTTGTACCACTTTATTTTAACCCCCCATGGGCTTTCATTTGGTAGAAATGGGTATGAATATCTCCTGTTTTTTTTTTTTCTTTTTTTATATTATTATTAAACAAAAAGTGACCCAAAATAGTTTAAAAACTTTTTATAAAAAATGTAACTGTATATTTCTTGTTACTACCATAACCTAAGATCAAAGAGCAACCCATAATAAATGATCCTGCTCCTAACGATCACAGCAATACCACATATGTATATGTTATTTGTTTGTACCTGTAGTGTGCATTTTTTTTTCCTACCTAAAACACACTGACCCTGACACTAACTGACTCTCGTTATAATTTAAAAAAAAAAAGTTAAAAAATCCTGCCCAAAATATACTGACCCTGACCTTTGACACAAACACTAACCCTGGCACTAACCTAGAGAAACACAGGGGTGGACTTCACAGTGACTGATCACTGTGGTAGCCAATCAGAGGCTACCACAGCAATCAAGTGACCCAGAATTGGGAATTCCAGGTCTCAATCATTGGGGCTCTCGGTGGGACACCAGTCTTTGTGCTAGGAACACACTGTGGAACTACATATGTATGTTACATTGAGGGGAAGGGTTAATGTTTAATATTTTAAAATACATAGTTTGATTGGAAAAAATGGGCAGAGTGAGGGGCCACAGTTGATGCATAAGGGAAATGACTTTATAACAAGGAACATTTTCAACTTATAGGCATCAGATAATTCCTTTCAACAATAGAGGTGCATTTAGAGTTTATTGGAGGCTGGTCGATATCAGAAAGGAGCAAGGTGATGGCACTTGTGAAGGTAGAATGTCTTCCTGGTGCACAAAGTGTCAAGACAATGTGCAGAAAATCCCCTCTTTTTAAAAATACGAGCTGCGTAGTGTTATGCTGATCCTCTGACTTCATGCAGGCATGCAGATTGGGAGTTCGGACTTCTTTTGCTGTATAAACAATATTGCTAATCCACTAACATTTTCCTTTGAAGGTCAGCAAAGGTAGACTCTGGGTTTCTCTTGGCACAGGTTTTCTTTAACAATGAGGATTCATTTCATTTCAAATCGGCCACTAAATGAATTTGGTCAAAAAATAGATGTACCCTAAAAAGGTAGAAATACTAGAAATATTAGATATAATGTTAGAAATAATAAGTATATATTTTTGCTGCATTACCTAAAATAACACTGTCAATTATATACGGTTACTGGGGCATATGTGTATAGGGAAAAGTGTGTTAACATTTGGATTTTTCTTTACTTTAGTTATTTAGAAGTGAATAAGTATTGCTGATCTACCAATCATTATAGCACTTGTGTCTGACATGCTAAATGCTTATTGTACATGATTGATTTGAGGAAGAGGGATTTGCTTGGTCTGAAAGGCTATGGATTAGTAGGCAGCGCATCATGTACCATGTTGCATAGTTTAACAAACTGTGTGACAGCATTACTTTTACTCAATGTTTTGTTTGCAATATACAGAATAAATGTAGCCCCATCCCCGAAGGAGGCACTTGGTAATTTTGGGCTCTCTGTTCTGCGCTTGAACACTAAGAACAACCTTAGCCCCTTATGACACAACTGGTTGAATAAAAAACACTGAAAGCACATATAGAGACTCAGGTGTAAATACCTTTTACCTGGGTGTGAGCTGCTAGCAGAAAAATAAGCAAATACCCTTTTAGAGATAAATGCACTTAATCTAATAGTAAGAGTTTAGTATAAATGGCAGAAGAATAAAATAGAGCACACAGTGGGTGAATTTGAACACATTCTGCTAGACAGAGCAATTACTATGCCAAAGTGACTAAGATCAGGTTCTATGCCACTAACTGAAATCAATACAGATATTAGTGATTCAGCAGTAAAAATGTAAATAAACATTAAAAACAGCAAAATTTATACTGATACTACATCTTTTTAGAGTGCACTCTAAAGGGATTGGCTGAGATAAAATGTAGTGTACCTCTCAACTTACCAAAGAAGCAAAGGGACTCTGAGTAGCAAATGTTAGGGGCAGTCCTTAGTCCTGACTCTTTAGCTGGCTAAATGTTGTTGCCCAGTAACCATGGGTGCACTTTAAGGCAGTCAACAAGGCCTGCAGGCAGTACTAGAGCTATAAAGTAGGTGGTTAGATAGTTCCTAATGGTCCTCAGTTCCTCAGTCTTAAGCGGTGGTGTCATGTATTGGCCACAGGGACCCCTCACCAGAACCAGTGACACATCAGCAATGACCCCTTTGGTTATGTGTCTTCTCACTCTGGGTTGCTGGTGGTGACTCCGGCAGGCAGTGCAGCAGGGTCTGTATTCTGATAGGCTTCAGCTCTCTGTACTCAGTCCAGAGTTCTGCACAGTATTACTTCCCCACACTCGGCAATGGGCTTTCAAAGAGTATGGTCACAGGCTTTCTCCCTCTTTGGGATGGTACTGTGCTGCATGGTACTCTAGCTCTGTCTGCATGGCACTGACTGTTCGCGAAAGGATTTTCCCGGGCAAACTTGCACTCTCTCCTCCTGCTTTTCTGCAAGGCTTGATGGGCGCTATAGTTCATGCACCATTTATCCCAATGGACAGCACTTCCCAAGGGACTACATGTCCCATCACCCTCCTCTCTGTGCTCTCTACTGATTGGTTCCTCACCACTTGCAGAAGAAAGGGAGAGCGGGGGGGGGGGAATGGAGCAGACTCATGCACATTGTCTCTGTAAAGCAGCGATGACGAGCAAGCAGAAATCACACACACAACAGTCTAGCCCACTCCTCAACTGTTTCTTGCTACTGTGGCTGTGGTGGGGGGGGGGGGGGCAGGGAACAGTCCAGTCTCAGCTTGCAGTAGTGGGGGCGATGAGCCGGCACAGCACCCAGCTACTCAAAGGAGGCAAATGCTGGAACATTCTTAGCACTGAACACTATTCAGCCCTGATTTTTTTCGTAATTTGTAGAGTGTAACAGTTTAGGATCTGAGAATATGTGGGTACTGTAAGGTATATTCCATCTATACAAAGAAGGAGGACTTGCAATGCTGTATCATGGGTCTCAGGACCGAGACTGAAAGGTGTTCAGATATTTTTATAATTCATTTTGAAATCAAATAGTTGGCCAAATCTATTGAGTTCTGCCATGATGTTCGGAAGAGCTGTAATAGGATTTTTCACTTAACCAAAAAGATATAATTTGCAAATGGAGAGAGTTTATGTTCTTTTGATCTGATGTGTACCCCCTGTATATTGGAGTTTTGTCCAAACTTGCGAAGTAGCCACTCAATGGCCAGGGCAAATAACAATGGTGATGGGTGTATCCCTTTCATTATTCATAGGAAAGTGTGTTATAAAGTATAATTTACTTTTACTTTAGCTTCTGAATTAAAGTGATATTAAAGTTTTGTTTTTTTGTTTAAAAATAACAAACATGTTCCACTTACCTGCTCTTTGCAGTGGTTTTGCACAGAGCAGCTCAGATCCTCCTCTTATCGGGTCCCTCGCCGACACTCTTGGCCCTGCCCTCCTGCGAGTGCCCCCACAGCAAGCAGTTTGCTATGGCAGCACCCGAGCCGAGTTGCTGCTCTGTTTGCTAATTCAGACATGGAGCCACAGCTTGGCCCCACCCCTTCTCTCTCTGCTCATTGGTTCACTGACTTTGTTTGACAGCAGTAGGAGCCTGTAGCTTTCTCCCAATGAGGAGGGAAAGTCTCAGACAACCGAGGCTCTTGTGAAACATTTCTAGATCGAAATGGGGGGGCTCAGATGAGCATTAGGGTGGATGCGAGGGGCCTCTGCACACAGAAAGTTGTTTATCTTAATGCATAGAATGCATTAACCACTTCAGCTCCAGAAGTTTTACCCCCCCTT
>NC_138774.1:137622073-137827073 GCF_965119305.1 Pelophylax lessonae
AAAACTACTGAAGTAGGAAACAGACACAAAAAGATACACTTTGCATCTTTCCAAAATAACTGTTCTGCTTTATTTGACTCAATTGAAGGCTTTTATACACATGATTATCTAGGTATCACATTATTATTATTATAATTGAACTTTTATGGTAACAAGGGGCGTAACATAGGCAGGCTCATTCTAATCAGGACTCGAAAGAATGCAAACATGTAATGAAAACATTATTAGTGCCGTGTGCACAACGAGTACAGTGTGCAATACATACAAAATATAATACAATAATATACAGGATGTACAAATTTCCTTTACAGTTACCATGCACAGCTGCCCTAGATTTAGTACTCCTCAGTTTTTGTAACTCAACCCCATAGTGTGAGTGAGTATTCACGATATCTTCACTCACTATACCTCCATTGTAGTAATTTAAAGGAAAGCAATAAGTACTTTTAGATGAGGAATGTAAATGTACATGCTCTTCGTAATTAACAATCTATTGATTTGTAAGGTTAGGTTGCTGTGGTGGTCGTCACGTCTTCCATGTTACCTCCTTGTTGGGTGCCAAGCAAGGGTCACTTAAGATGCATACCCCAGGGTGGATTCTTTTGGGCTAAGCTGCGTACTTGTAACAGAATCCCTTTCCTTTACACATGGGGTATCTTTACTGCTGTACCATTTCCATCAATGCCCTGGGACAAGGCTGAGGCTGCTGCAGGGGAATACTTGACCTTAAGGTGGCCCACTGCATTTAGAGATGAAAGTACACCTTTTACAGTTGCACTGTAACTGTTCTCCAGGTAAATCCTGGGTCCCTGCAATAATATACACCTTCTCTGTAACTTGAACTTTGGAGGGATATGCTGATCCTTGTTCACATCCACCTGTCCAGCGTATCACTGCTGCCTCACTCCCAGTAATGGTATGGCATCTTCCAGTGCACTTAGTGCAGACTCTATGCATGCAATTACCTTCACTCTTCCATACCTGGTCACAGGCTGAAGACGTCTGCAGCTGCAGTCTGCTCCCATTACTATGGGAGTCGGACCACTCATGGCGAGAATTTCAACAACAACTCCTCCTCTTGCAAGAAGTTATCCCACCTATTTCGGGCACATGCTTAATGACAGGCTGCTTAATGACAGGCGACCGAGGAGTAGGAGGACAACGTGGCTGCATTGGACACAGTAATAATTAGAAGCAGCATTGCAACAAGTGCCATATATCCATGATGATAGAAGAGGTGGTGAAGCCCATGAACGGATCCAGTGCAGTGTGACGAAGGACTCGGGCAGGTTACTGGACAGCACTCGTATCCATAGCACCATCCAGGGAGACCAGAGGGGGACTCAGAGATTATATACCCAAGGCTTGGTACCCCTGTAGGGGTAACTAACTCTGGTGAGTGCGGTCCTGGGGGTGCGGGGAGCACAGAGTGATCACCGGAGTTCGGGCACCCTTAAAGAAATATTTAGAAGCACCTGCACTGAAGTGACCTTTTTGAGATTTGTTGCACTAATTACCTATGGACTATTTTTAATTGTGGGATCATCCCTTTTTTTAGGCTATTTATGCACTATTTATTCCTTTGAAGCTCTGTTTACTGCTGCTATATTTATCTGCGGTATACCTGCTGTAAGGTTTTGTATACAGTTCCCTGCCGATATACTATATTGCTAGTGGATTTATTCGATACACCCAAGGATAGACACAGTTGTTCACCTTTTATCACTATTTTATTATACGTCACCACTGATTTTATTTTATGGTTTATTCATTATATATTTTTTGCATTACCCATTTATAACAGGCTGTGATATTACCACACACCTGACACTGCTATCACCAGTCTGAGTTTGCATCTTTGTTACCACATCTGTTTTCGGACTTGGTAAAATATTCCAGTGTACATTTTCATTGAACTGGGTCACCCACTATTGATTTCATTTATTCATTGATTTTATTCAATCACCTAAAATATACACAGCACAGTATTGTTGCACTTGGCACTTTATAAGCGTTTATTATCCAGTCACCTGTCACTTATTTATTATCATATTCCAATAACAATTAGGAAGATATACACCGTATTTTTAATAGTTTTTTTATACGTTTTGCACCTTGACACCTTTGGAGATGTGTATGGAATATTAAGTGTACATTGGCAGCGCCACACACCTTCTCTTATTTTACAGGCTGCTTATAGCTTCTATTACCCTAGGTAACCTTTGTGTCTCCACACAGTATTATTCTTGTACTGAGGTCTTAGTACCCCAAAGTACCTTAGTGATCTGGGTTATGGAATGGTGTGGGTTATTTTTATTACACCTCTTTTGGTAACTTCAGATCAGGTGGGAAAGGTGTGCGTCAATAAACAGTTGTGATATATCTGAATATAAACTAACAATTACAAAACACAGACCATACAATAAAATAAGATAAGATATACAGCTGCTCATTATAAAGCTAATGAATAGCCTAAGAGATGAACTTTACTAAATGATTATTAATCGCGCTCTCACTCCCACACAGTTCATAAGCATAACAAGCTTAAAATCCAGTAAATCGTGTTTAACACAACCAATATAATTATATTGTCCTTTAAATTCTAAGTGAATCCAAATAAACACCACAGTGGTTCCACACTAAAAAGCACTATTAGTGCCTCCTCTTCACTGACATATAAGCATGCAGCTCACTCATCGGAACTTCATGACCCCTATTAGGGGCAGTCAAAAATCAGCACTCTGGTAATTTTTGGTTAGCTTGCTTTATCCACTTCTTTAAATGTTAGGATAACCTCTCAAACCAGACAGTAACGGCACTCCTGTGCTTTTAATCTCTCATGATAGGACTTGCTCAAATGTAAAAGTGAAACCTCTCATGATGCAGTATATCCAAGTTTTATTAAAAGTAAGTTAAAAACACACTTACAGTGTATCAAGATGTGTCACAGCATGTAAATGGTTTAGGAATGCAGGTTTGCACTCAACCTGCATTCCAAAATAGCAGAAGTGATGTGTCCCAATAGTTCCACCCAGCGTGTTTTGCCAGCGTGTGTTTGAAGTCATCAGGGGTATGATCTAAATTCATATCAACAGGGCTTAAAGTATTTTGTTCAAAAATCCATTCCGTCTCATTTCCTACATTTATTTGCATCGTTATCCCCCTCCAATGTTGTTCTATTCTATCAATCCCACAAAATGACAATAAGCTAGGGTCCTTATTGTGGTGAATCCTAAAGTATTTAGATAGACTATGTTTCAGAAAGCCTTTTTTGATGTTATTTATATGTTCATTCAGCCTAACCCCTAGGTTTCTTGTGGTACGGCCGATATACTGTAACCCACACGGGCAGGTCAAAAGGTATGTGACATAGGTAGATTGACATGTAATTATTTTTTTATCTTATACTCTTTCACTGTGCTATTTGATTTAAATGAGGCTACTTTCCTTTTCTTGCCTTTCACTGTTTTACGCACCTTTTATAATGGTACAGTCTAAAAAATGTACAACTTTTTTGAGTGGATCAGGTATGTTAGGGGTTATTTTTATTCAGTAAATTAGATGCCTTACGGTAAATACATTATATTTTTTTGGGGGAGGAAGATCACTTAGTGTTTTGTCTCTCAGTAGAATAGGCCATTGCTTCTTTATGATATATTCAAATGATCTAAAATCATGACTACAATTTGTTGAAAATGCTAAGTCCCCCTTGTTCCCTGTATTCTTTGGTTTGTCCTCCAACAGATGGGTTCTGTTCATAATTTTCACTTGATCTTGAACAGATAAGAAAATGTCCTCATGGTATTCTTTTTCTTTAAACCTATTCACTAGCAAATTGGACTGCTCAACATAATCCTCTACGCTACTACAGTTACCCCTTATGCACATCAGTTGCCCTTTTGGGATCCAACGTATCCTAGGGAACTTTTTACTGGATTTGCTGAATTGTTTTTATAAATAGGTACCTTTTTAGAATGTGCTTTTTCTGGGGTGCCTTGATTCTAATGAAAGACAACTAGATCCTAATGAAAAGGGTTTATTTACAAATTAATATATATATATATATATATATATATATATATATATATATATATATATATATATATATATATTCTTATTACAAATAGGAATATACATATATACATGTTATAAATAGGGAAATGGAAAAGGCACTAGAGTGGCAAAGAGGTGTTGAGGGTGTCTTCATCAGCTTTCACACACCAGGGCATCTATTATTTACTAGGAAATACCATCTGTCTGGAACCAGTTAATCACATTTAAGCATATGGAATTACTGAGAACTTCTCCATCAGGGTATGCCAAGCTCATCATTGTTCTTCACCAAAGGTATATGTATGGCCTTTGATCTCTGAGGATAGTAAAAACAGGCTGCGATAGTTTTTGGTGCAGCTGGCCATTATGTGTTTGCCCCCAACAAGTGTGCTTTAAACATATGTGGTTAATAAATACCCCTAGTGGACCCACTGGTCATTGTACTGACAATCTTATTCATTCTACCAGTAATTGTGTTGATGGTTGGTTTTACAATCTTCATCTGTCCTACCCTAATACATCCATTTGCAATTTGCAGATTTTCGTTTTTTAACAAAACTCCATGGATATAAACTTTTTGTAAATTCTAACATTTCTTCTTTATATGTACTTTTCACACAGAATATCTAAAACCTATATCTGTAACCCTGAGCTGCAGAATTTGTCCACAAGATGGCAGTGCCAACTGGTTTGCTTAACTATAATCGAAATACAATGGCCAAGGGTAGTCTAAAAGATGAAGTTTTAGAGAAGGATCCCACACACAACTGAACTGGGGTCACAACTACAATGCCCAAAATCATCAGGAGGGACAACATATAGGTAAAAGCCTGAGAAAGAGTCAGACAATTGGGGAGAGATGTACCAACCAGGAAGCACTGTGAGAGCTGTGCTGTGCTGAACCAGACAGGCTGGATTGCATCAGAAAAGGCTGTGCTAGAGCCAGTAGGTGGACTGCTGTGCTAAGTGCTGAGCCAGGGAGGTATTCAGGAGTGTCAACACCCTTTATCCTGAATCGCTGTTTGAGTTGCCTTCGTCTCACCCTGTCGCTACACTGCTGTTTAACACTTTCTACAACCCAAACCAAAAGGAAAGCCATTACTCTCCATTGACATTTTTACATTAGAGGTTAATCGCACCTGCTGCCACTTTCACCTGAGAGCTACAGCCATAAACACTAGAGACAGGGTCCAAAGCTGTTAGTACTCCAGAATGCAGCTCTCCTCACTGTGTTACTACTTAGAACTTAATACTTTGGAATTTGCCTGATCTCTGCCTAGCTGCCCCAAAGACTCTTCCCACCTGCTGCACCTATTGCTACATGTATTTGCTGTTGAACTTCACCCCTCAAGACACCTCATTGCTTGTGTGAGCCAAAGTTAAAGGGCTTCATCATTGCAGGCAGAAGATAAGAATTAGAAACTGCTCAGAATAGCTACATACCTAAGGGCAGGATTGGGGTACTCTTGAGCCCCGTACACACGCACCGATTGTCGGCCAAACGATCGGCCATCTTTTGTCCAGTGCTGTCGTGTTGGTTGAAAAGTGCTCAAGACTGCACACAAATTTTGTCGGCCAACAACAACCAACTTCAGAAGTGATGTCATGTTATGGTTAACTTTCCGTGTGTTTTTTCTTCTCTGAGCATGCCCGGTCTTGCTCATCTGGCTTTTGTCGGCCGAAATCTGTACTGACTGACGAATAATTGGCCGTTCTGGTGTTGGCCAACAAAAATTTTATAGCATGCAGACCAGATTTTGTTCGGCCGAAAATTTGCAGCCGGTTGTCGGAAGCATTATACTAACAAGCCGACAATCGGCCGATCGGACGTTGGCCGAACATTTACGGCCGACAATCGGTACGTGTGTACGGGGCTTAAGTGTGGTAAACTCTCAGGCCTAAACCTAACCCTTTGTCTGAGAGCCCTCAAGTGACTTAGCCTGGTTACCTCTTAGTAGTTCTCTACAGTCACTTGGAGCGTAACCTCTCAGTTGGAGAGCTACTGCTTAAGCTTTTTGTACTGTAGTACACACTAAATCTGGCCTTAAAGTGGTTGTAAACCTCAGTCATGAAATCTGAGCAAAACACATATATCTGTGGTATTTACTTATCTCTCTCCAAGGCTTTCAGTGCTGTTTCTCTCTGGTGCTTTGTTTCTCTGTGTAACTTCTGAGAAGTTTTCCATACACATGAGATAAAATTTGTGTCAGGGAGGGAGCTCAGCATGGAGCTTGCCTATTCACAACACAGTTCTTCTGCTGTGTGTGTTCCTTTCCTCCAATCAGCTCTCACACACTGTAACTGCAGCCTCTCTACCCCCTTCTCCATGATACAAATAGATAAGAAGGATTTGAACACAATTTTGGCCTTTTGAAGGGGTGTAGGAAAGCAAAGACTGCAGATAAACAAGTAAAACCTATGTAGGATAATTTGTTTTATCTCTGTGTATCATCTAAGGGTTTACATATCTTTAGAGGATCTGGGTTTCTTGCAGTGTTTTTGTATTGTACTTTTTGATGGAACGCCTTTGCACCCCTCTTAGTTGCTTCCACCAAACAGTGCATCCTACTCTTTAAACCATTCCAGCAGACCGAGAGCTAATACCAGGCTTTTTACCCAAAGCATCTTACACAGACAAGTAAAATCCAAAAGAATGACTGTTTATTGAACAGAAATACAGGTTTTTATTCACTTCAAAAGTAGGTCAGCCACCACATGAACAAAATAAATAATACCAAATATTTACCCAAAATATCACACAATGGTTAGATAACTAGCTAAAGTTGACACAAGACCAATCCCATCATAGGAACCTCCAAGAGTTAGTCAAATTAGCCAACAGACAGAAACAATAGGTGACCCAATTTACAATGGGAATTCACACCTAGGAGGCACACAATGGGATTGTGTTGGGAGTGATTGTAAAGTCTAGCGGTTTTTTTTTTGTTTCAATAAAAATAACAAACATGCTATACTTACCTGCTCTGTGCAGTTGGATTCGCACAGAGCAGCCTGAATCCTCCTCTTCTCTGGTCCCTCTTCAGCTCTCCTAGCCCTTGCCTCTCTTTGAGTGCCCCCACAGCAAGCAACTTGCAATAGGGGCACCCGAGCCAAGTCACAGCTCCCTGTGTCCATTGAGAGACACAGAGCTGCAGTTCGGTCCTGCCCCCTCTCTTCCTCATTGGCTAACCAAATTTGACTGAGAGCAGCTGGAGCCAATGGTGCCTCTGCTGTGTCTTATCTAATGAGGAGGGGAATCCCAGAGGGTTGAGACAGTCATGGACATTGCTGGATCAAGAGGGGGCTTAGGTAAGCATTACTGGGGCTGAGGGGGGCTGCTGCACACAGAAGGTTTTTTTATCTTAATGCATAGAATGCATTAAGATAAAAAAAAAACTTCTGACTTTACAACCCCCTTTAACAATAAGACACATAACATCTTAATAAACAGACTATAGTAGGAGACCTCAGTATCAGGTTTCTTTGACTTGATCATATTAACATCTGCTCTGAGTATCACAGTCTAAAGCAGTCATTTGGGCATAATGACCCCAAATATGTTAATGAGTCCTTTATAACACTTTTGTATAACACTTTTGTATGTTATATGGAAGGTTGTGTAGCCAAAATGCATTAGCATTTACTGCATTGTGTCTTTATATAAGTAGCCAAATATTTTTAAAGAGCACTCTGAGCTGCCGGCTTTACTTAACAAGGATCTGCTATTGTAGGAGTTGAACGCCCCAGCCAGCGCAGCAATCCCCAGCTCCTGGACTTTGAATATAGAGGTAGAGCTTGGGTAAATCTACTTTCCAGGTGGTGCAGATAGACCAGAAACAGATCTATCTGCTCTGTTAATGTGGCACACACTACTTACTATTCCATTCCATTCAATTCCATTATAATGGTGCAGAAAGCTTAGTTGATTCCCCAGTGTAACTCCAATCAAAGTTTTATGTTTTGCCATCATACACCTTTTACAGAAAAGGCAATTACCAGGCTTGGACAGTTTTTACATCAACCTGCTTAATAAATCTAGACGTAGTAGTTTCCATAAAGTTAAAAAAAAATGTAAATCTATTATTTCCAAGATATATATTACGTTAACAACAAGTACACATGTGTAGTGGGAACACTTGCAATCAATTTCATTAGAGCTTGGATTATGCTTAACGAGGTATGTTAAGCCATAACCAAACCTTTTCAAGTTTTTTGTTTTTTTTTGTTTTTTTTTCATATGGATCTCCATATTTATTGTTTTAATCTGTTTTTACAGCAGGGCTGTTGTTAAGATCTGTAATTGGGCAATCAATATTCTATCCTGGAATAAAGCAGCAATTTGAGCCAATCTGAGTTCTTCTATATTAACCAGTATAGTTAAATACCATCTTAAACATATCAAATCTTGCAAATACACTAATTTCCACCCTCTCCCCTGCAATATCTATCATGTTTAAGCTAACCACAAATTACAATGCAATAAAAAAATGAAACATCCTTTCCTCTCAACTTTTACACAAAATATATGTCGTTACATGATAATAACTTTTCCATAAACAATAGGAACATATTAAACTATGCTTATATGTTAGACAACTTATACTATAGTTTTAAGGTCTCCTAACACAAAAAAAAATATTTTTCAAACTTTGTAAGCTTCTTTCATACAGCACAATCTTATATAGCAGCTCGGCAATTTATTGTTCTAAATAATTCAGTATTGTGCAAAGCAAATACTAAATGGTATTGTTAATGCAATTGTTCAGGTGTCTTGGATGCTAATGTTCACTTTCAGGTGATTTGCTTACAGAATAAAAAGGTTTCAATTATTGCTTCTTAGACTTTCACCTGGAGATTACAGCACTAGGAAAGCTTTTATCTTTTCTAAATAGTAGAAAATTACAATTAACATAATACAATGATGCAGGTGTTACTTTATAAAAATAACTCGCAAACACTTCACAGCTTTCTTTATGATTATAATGTATTTTGTTACATTAACATTTGTCTTTCTTTCATTAACCTTCTTAGAAATTCTGATTAAATCCCCTGCCCCACTAAGCACTCTCAGCTCTTTACCCTACGGTTTGCAAGGACAATAGTTCATCATTAAAGGCACTTTCCATTATAGTTATTGGTTTTCAAATCATTCATTCATTGATCATGTTGGTCTGTTCTTCTCAAGTACATGTCGACAGAATTTCAATGATATCCCACATAATTTAGTGTATGGAAAAATTCAAGTATGTGTAGATCTGATGGACAGGTCCACTTTCTAACTAATATGGTATACCAACTCTGTTAAGTACAGTTGCATAAATATAGTTTTAGACTCTTGATGTTTGAGTGATTGAGAGATAATCTGTCAGTCTGAGATTTAGAATTTACTGATTTTGTCTTTGTTGAGGAAACCAATAAATGGTTTGCTATGTAAACACAATGAAAGCTAATAAAATCTTTAAAACACGCGTGAACCTTCTTTGTCAATAATTTATATATGGTTTGTTTCTTTTACCTCTGAGAAAATACTTAAATTGGGGCTAAACCTCTTATTCTTAACCACTTAAGCCCCGGAAGATTTTACCCCCTTCCTGACCAGGGCCTATTTTGCGATTCGGCACTGCGGGACTTTAACGGACAATTGCTCGGTCATGCGACGCTGTACCCAAATTAAATTTTCCCCACAAACAGAGCTTTCTTTTGGTGGTATTTGATCACCTGTGCGATTTTTTTTTTTGATCATGCGCTATAAACAAAAAAAGAGCGTCAATTTTGCAAAAATAACAATATTTTTCACATTTTTTTTATATAAATTCCCCCCAAAAAAATTTTAACATTTAACATTTTTCCCCCAAAATTTTTTAACATTTTAGGTCAATTTGTTTTCTGCTACATATGTTTGGTAAAAAAAATCACAAAAAGCGTATTTTGATTGGTTTGCGCAAAAGTTATTTTGTTTACTGACTAAGGGAAAGATTTTTGTCATTTTTATTGTTTTTTTTTTAACGAGTAATGGCGGCGATCTGCGATTTGTTTTGCGGGACTGCGACATTGTGGCGGACAGATCGGACCCTTGACTGACATTTTTGACACTTTTGGGGGTACCAGTGACATTACTACTGTAATCAGTGCTATACATATGCACTGTTACTGTAAAAATGACACTGGCAGGGAAGGGGTTAACTTTATTGGATAAGGAGGGGTTATGATGTGTCCCTAGGGGCGTGCTTTTAACTGTGATTGGATGGGGCTTTTCATGTAACAGCAGAGATCTATGGTCCTACATAGCAGGACCGTATGATCTCTGCTGTTACACAGGGGAGAAAGACAGGCGGCTTTGTTTACATTAGCGCCTGCCTTTCTCCCAGTGTAACCGACAATTTCGAGTGACCGGTGGACATCAGGTCCGCTGCTCACATGCGTGGGGGGGTCCGTGAGCGAGCGGGAGCGCGCCTCCAGCGGCGCGCGCTCGCTCGTTCCCTAGAGCCTCACAGGCTAGCGACGTAGTACTACATCACTTTGCCTGTGAGGGGCTGCCCGCCGCAGTAAATAGTCGTGCGGCGGTCGGCAAGTGGTTAACAGTCAAGGAAGCTGTCACCCTAACCTTTATTCTGCAGTAGCCATGGTGTTGTGCATGTGATCAGCCATGATACCAGTTATTTAATATAGGAAAGAAAGCGTAAGGGTCTGAGTAAAGATATTTTAAGGTCTTTTAAGGTACTGGAAAGAGTCCAGTACATACAGTATAAAAATTGTAGTTTTTATTTAAACAATCATAATTTTGTTTTTTTTTGTTTTTTTGTCAAAGCTTAATTGAACAAGCTGAAGTTAGAAGCTTATTGGCTACCATGCACAGCTGCAGCAGATTGTGTGCTCTCATGTTTTTGGAAATCAGCCCCACTGTCTTCTAAAGGTCAATTTATAGCATGATAACAACTTGAGAGATAAGCAATCAATTCTATACATTTTGTGGATTTTTAACATCAACTTCTTCAGGAGTTAATGATGGATAATGATGGGTAACCAATATAAAGTGTGCAATACAACAAATAAACTATAAATAATTATTGATAATAATATCTACAAAAAACAGACTAACTACAATACACATGTATTGTTTTATCATGTGCACTTACAATAATGAATAAAACCTTCCATATACAATCATGTGGAGATCACCATAACCAAGGCGAGAACAAGAGAAGACACTGCCAGGGACCACAGAGAACACTCACACAAAAATCTAGAAAGATTTACAGTCAAAAAGCCAAATTTGACACATTCCAGGCAAAACTCCAAAAATGGATTGGACAAAGTTATTGTCACCTTCTCAAAATTGTGAGAAATAATTGCATTACAAGTTTGTGATGCTCCTGTAATTTGTTGTGTGTCTGTTACGCCCCTTTTACGTTAGGGGACAGTTCAGATCCACCTGTCAGTTTTTCAGGCGGATCTGAACGGATGTCCCATGCATCTCTATGGGGCATCGGATGTCAGCGGAGACATGCCCGCTGACATCCAATCCGGTCCGTCAAATCTGGACAGATGGAAACCCTATTTTCCATCCATCCACCGGATCGGATCAGATGGGATCGGATGAGAACAGACAGGCTGTCTGTTCTCATCTGATTCCCCGATAGAGAAGAGCGGGGACCTAACAGCTCTGTCTCCGCCTGCTCAGCGGGGGATCGGCGGATTAATCCCCGCTGAGAAAAATGGAGTCCGCCGACAGACTCTACAGTGTGAAAGGGGCCTTAGGATTAAGTTCATCTGCTGATGACACTGTGCTGCTTTAGGCTGATTGCTGCAACTCCAATGTCCACCAGCAAGTGTTTCCCAGAAGCCAGCAGACTGTAATGATCAGTTACACTTGTGTTCAGCTGCCATGTGGCTATTTAAAGCGGAGTTCCACCCAAAAGTGGAACTTCCACTCATTTGCTCCCCACCCCTCTGGTGCCACATTTGGCACCTTTCAGGGGGGAGGGGGGAATGGGTAACTGTTTTTGACATGTACCCTTCCCCATTCCCGGGAGACGGCGCTGTCCCTCAGAAGTTTGGCCCCCTCCTCCTTCCCCTACCAGGAGCCAATTCGAATGCACAGCATGCTTTGTGCATGTGCAGTAGGGACCCGCCCGTGAAGCCGCAAGGCTTCAATGCCAGGTACCCTTACCGGCAATGGTGGCGGCAGCACCCGACAGCCGATGGAAACATCGGCTGCGGCGCTGACCTCGCTGGACTCTAGGACAGGAAAGTGTTCTAATATTAAAAGTCAATATTAAAATTATTATAATAAATAATAATTCCACAGCTTTAATATGCAAAGTTGTTCTAGTACTTGTACTCCTGCAAAGGAACGTAGTGCTATAGGCATCTGCTGGTCTCACCTGCCAATTAGAATCATCAATTACATGGCTACTCCCTGCTCAACCTGGCCAACTGTCTCCCAGTCATGCTGCAACTTTCAGGCTTGCTATCTAAATTGTTAATGCAAAAAAAAACTGTGCCATTTTGCTTTTTTGCAATCTAGCTGGTAAGTGTGCTGGGAAATATTTTGTTAATTTGTACTGTGCAATGCTCTTCCTTGTGCTCCGTACTTCACAAGCTAGTTATAAATTAGGGTTGTTGTAATTCTTGTATAGATTACTTGCTGGATTTGATGTGGGGGCATAGTTGGGGGCATAGCCTATTACATTTTGGTGTGCACCCCAAAGCTCAAACACACATGCCTTTCTCTGCAGCCTCAGCTGCACTGGACAGTAAATGAATGGGAAGTGCTCTGTGTTGAGCAGCTTCCTGTTCATTCACAAACAGAAGCATAGTAAACACAGTTGTGTTGTTTAAAACGGCATGTTTAGGTAGGAATCGGCTCCCTCCAGGCATAACTACCCTTGATTTATCCACATGCTTTCGAAATACATGTTCAGGGTTTGCTCCCCCAACTTTTTGCTTGTTTATTATGTATTTGGTCTGACCAGACTTCTGAGGTTGAGAATCTGTGGAAAGAACTGAAAACTGCTGTTCACAAACACTCTCCATCCAACCTCACTGAGCTCGAGCTGTTTTGCAAGGAGGAATGGGCAAATATTTCAGTCTCTCGTTGTGCAAAACTGATAGAGATATACCCCAAGCGACTTACAGCTGTAATCGCAGCAAAAGGTGGCGCTACCAAGTATTAACTTAAGGGGGCTGAATAATTTTGCACGCCCAATTTTTCAGTTTTTTATTTGTTAACAAAGTTTGAAATATCCAATAAATTTTGTTCCACTTCATGATTGTGTCCCACTTTTTGTTGATTCTTCACAAAAAATTACAGTTTTATATCTTTATGTTTGAAGCCTGAAATGTGGCAAAAGGTTGCAAAGTTCAAGGGGGCCGAATACTTTCGCAAGGCACTGTATGTTCAAGCAGGGGCTCAGAGCTTCAACAGAAGCTGCTGAAATGAGCAGTTTGTGTTTAAGTGAGAGGGTTATAGACATTCTGATATATTGACACTTCCTGTGATCCTTTGTAACAAACACAGCCTTTTTCATCAACAACAGAGTAAACTACCAGATTTAAAGAGATTTAAAAAGTTGATGCATACCTTTAAAAAATAGCTTTCTATGAAGCGCTTACAGACTTGATGGCCATGCTCATTGTGATAGGATTCTGGGATTGTCAGACTAGGGTTCTCATCAGTGTCTTGAAACTCAATATCCAGGATGGAAGTTATGAAGGAAGCAGAAGGCCAAAAACACATTGCCAACTTTTTCAGGCCTATAGCACAGAAAACCACCAGATAGTGAGATATATCGGAACCCTCCTTTAAGAACCCCAAAGGTTCACTCAAAACATCTTGTCTTAGTAATTGCTGCATTGTGGTGAAATTCTGCAGATGTTGAGCACCTCAAGAGTGATGATAGCAGCCAGGGCAGACAAGGATAGCCAGAATCACCTACAAGACAGTTTTAAAATGCCATTTTTAAAAAAAAGCAATATTATATCATGATGAGTGGGTAATTACAGGAACATTTCTTATCTACATGTTGTTTTTTATTGCTGAACATGATTGTAATGTGAAGGCCTTAGGCCAAATGTAAAGTGTCTTTAGATGGAAATGGTTGCACAAGGTTGAGGATCTGGTTTAGCCATTTCTTTAACAGCCAAGGCTGTAAATGTGCTGTGTATATTTGAGGTGTGAGGAGTGAACACAGGAGGGTAACATATTAACATACATGTATGATGTATGTGAAATGCATTGAGACATATTTGCTGATAAAAAGTGTCTTACCAAGAATCCAGACTTTAGTTATTCTGTTAGTGTCAAAATTATGGTAGAGCTGTGATTGCCTTAATATGTGGGTATCGTGGACGGATCCTGGGAAGCCGGTGACCACATTTCTGATCACCATTTCATTGCAGACAACCTGTATGTTTAGGGAGTAGTCAGGGCCGGTGCAACCACTAGGCGAACTAGGCAGCCGCCTAGGGCACACTACCACCAAGGGCGCAGCCATGGCCAGTGCCACATTTTTCTCCTGTCACCTCCTCATCCCCGGTGGATGTCACATCTAGAGAGGGGGGCAGTATGCACAGGAAGGGGGGTGTAGGGATAAAGGGGGGCAGTGTGTGCAGGAAGGGGGTGTAGCATTAAAGGAGGGCAGTGTGTGCAGGTAGGGGGTGTAGCATTAAAGGGGGGCAGTGTGTGCAGGAAGGGAGATGTAGGGTTAAAGGAGGGCAGTGTGTACAGGAAGAGGGGTGTAGGATTAAAGAGGGCAGTGTATACAGGAAGGGGAGTGTAGGGTTAAAGGTGGGCATTATGTGCAGGAAGGGGGGCAAGTACAGTTTTTTTTTTGAGGGGGGGGGGCGCAAGTGGCTGGTCTTGCCTAGGGTGCAAAATAGTCTAGCACCGGCCCTGGGAGTAGTATCCGTTCCTGTTACAGGAGATGTGTTCTTCATCAGAGGGAGCAAAAACTGTCTATGACACCCATGACATTGGGAATCCCAGCTACAGTAAAGAATGTGTTCCTAATCTGATTCCACTCCTGAGGTGTGTTTTTGCAGGTAGATATATTTGTGAGCAATTTGCCAGAAACCCTGCGGGGCCTTAGCAAGCAAACATAAGAAAGATGGCTGTTATAGCCCCACCACCTCTCCTGCTACTGTCTGATAGGAGGCCTTGTCCATAAAGTGCAGGACAGCCAGCAACTTGGTCATGGGTGGTATGGCATGTCTACACAGTGTGGGACACTTCAAAAAAGGTCTCAATTCCCCAAAGTGAAGCATAATGAGGTCCTCCAAAATTTAGATAGTGTTCTGCTTCAGGGAAATCATCCTGCAAGGTGCGCTGCCTAAAGAAACATGGATACATGACAACAACCCTTCCACTTCTTCACTTCTTCTTGCCCTCCTTAGAATGGCCTGAAACTCCAACAAATTTGCCTCAAATAGCTCCATTAGGGTTGTCGGGGAGAGCAATGCGATGTCCAGCTGGCAAATGAGGTTAGACTATTCAAATGTTCATTAGATTGTGATTAGGCACCCTTTTTTTAAACATTTCCGTGCCCTGCCCATTCAGGTGTGATGACCATCATCACTTTCATGATTACTGCATGCCTGGACCCCTGCTTATTTACCGCATCCATTTAATTATTTATTTCCTTCTATGAATCGAGTTTAACACCTGTTTATGGGTATTTACCAAGCTTTCTTCAGTGTTTTGTGGTAAATACTGCAAAACCGTATAGTAAATTCACAGTTTCAGGATCACATGCGATATTTAGGGAAGCTGTGTCTAGACACCTACATACCACAAGCGATCTGGTCTGTGAATGGAGCCCACAGACATCAGAGCAAGTGCAGTGTCATTATGGTAACATTTTACTACTGGGTCAGTGATAAGAGACATTTGCTTGCTGCTTTGATGACACTATGGGGTTTATTTACTAAAACTGGAAAGTGCAAAATCAGGTGCACCTCTGCATAGAAATCAATCAGCTTCCAGATTGTATTGCCAAAGCTTAATTGAGCAAGCTGACTTTAGAAGCTGATTGACTGCCATGCACAGCTGCACCAGATTCTGAGTGCACCAGCTTTGGTAAATCTACCCCTGGATGTCAGTGTAGCCAGCCATTGTCTCTGATCACCACCATAACAATACAATGTTACCATACTGATATTGCACGTGCTCTGGTGACAGTATGTAAACAATATATATCAATATGTATCTATCTTCTGTTTTGGTTTTCTTTTTTCATACTGTCACTAGAGCAGTGCATTGTCACTATGGTGACTGTGATGGGAGTCACTTTAGTTGGGGGGCCCGAGGAACCCAGCTTACTTTCAAGAGGTTGAGACATTGCTCTCTCAGCTCCCTAGGCCCCTCTTATTTGTAAGTCACCCTGTGTCTATTAGTGACACAGGGTGACCAAGGAAATGATAGACAGGTACTTAATGGACACTGAGAATATCATTTGAATTACTTCAAATGGGACAGTAATATTTATCAACCATATATCTCAAGAAATATATGAAGACTAGTCCTGGCCTGTTTGATTCTGAGCATGTACATTGAAAGAGTTAATCACATTGGTATCTGTTCCATGTTCTTCAATGTCAGAGACAGACAGTCTGTCACTGGTGGTCTCTTCCTATTGTCTGTGAATTAAGATGTGATGTGTTTTCTGTTAAGCCTGTCTGTCCCATTGTTAATGAACTCACATATTGTTTCTGTCCAGATGGCTAGATAATTAGTTCAAGTTAATTCTATTTCTGTATACAATTTCATCTGCATATGATAATTTAATCAGGCACGTGACCTGGTGGGGTAATTTGATCAGGAGGGGGAAGTCCTCATGTGTGTATAAATGAAATACATATAGTTACATAGTAGGTGAGGTTGAATAAAGACAATAGTCCATCCAGTTCAACCTTTGTAGGTGTGTGTGGCCCTAATCATCTCTCATATGTCCCCTGAATGTTCAGATCCTTGAGATGTACATCTAAGAGTCTTTTGAAAGCAACCATACTTCCCACAGAAACCACCTCTTGTGGTAGAGAATTCCACAATCTTGTAGCCCTAACAGTAAAGACCCCCCCCCCCGCGTTGCCTGAGGTTAAAATGCTTCTCCTCTAATCGCATTGTATGCCCTCGAGTCCTCATGCAATCCTTTCGACTGATTTTAAAATTTTATCGATATATTGCTTGAAATTGTTTTTACATTGACTATTAAGCACATGTAATTAAGTATTTATCCAGCCTTGTAATATTTATTCTTACATTTACTGAAATTTAAACATAATTAGATATACCGATCATGTATAATTGTAATGTGTATGAGATAGGTCCAATATAATTGTAAGAAATGTATTATTATCAACCAGTAGAGGGCATCACAAAGGTGCATAGCGTTATACCTTACCCAGTAGAACGGCCGTAATTGAACTATTGTTTTTAATCTTAATTGTAACTAAATTTTTGGAAACACACAGTAATACATTCCACCCCATTAGATATTTAGAACTATGTAGCCAAATAACATGTTGAAGCAAGCGTAATGGTTTGCAGGATCATTAGAAGGAAGGAGTGGCTTATGTGTATATAAAATAGAGTGGCACGCTCAGCACGATAGCTACAGATGATGCTGTGATTGACAGCGAAAAGCGTCTAGCGATTGGCCGAGTGGATGGCCACGTGATTTCCGGCCGGTGGAGCGCACGCTGCGGGAGCAGCTAACCACAGTGCAGAGCTTTGTATTCAAGCGTGTTTTTAACTATGTTTGTGAGTATACCCTTGTTTGCCTCAATAAACTACTTGTCTAAACGATCTTCACCATGATCAGTTTTCTTTTTATGAGGAATCTCGGGATCAATTACCACTTTTAAGGATCTTACCAGCATCAATCCTCCTAACAGCACTAGTGAAGCTGTATACAGAGTATGATCAGTATTCCATGCCTGCTTGCAACCACATTGTGGTAAGTAGATAACCACGGGGGGAGTGACCCCACACAAAGCACGGATCAAGCACTAAAGCACTTTGTTATTCGGGAGGACTGATATATGGACACTATATACATATATTTGTGATATGCACTGTTTAATTGGTTATGCACTTTATATGAATGTTTTTTATATTTTTTTATGAACCTTTTCACTATATATATTTATATTTAAGCACATTTGCACAGTTATTTAAAAGCAGCGCTGCAACCATTGACCGATATACTTTTAAAAGAGCACTAGCACTTTTCTTTGCAGCAAGCAGCTTGCACAAGTTGATATTTATTTATTTTAATTAATTTCTGTGTTTGCACACAAAACCAAAGCACTTTAATCACTTAGAACCATAAATACTACAAGCGCGAGGTTACATAGTCCTACAATCCTTTCGACTGAATAGCTTTTTTTCTATGCTGAGATCACCATTGAGGTATTTATAAATTGCTATTATGTCCCCTCTCAGGCGTCTCTTCTCCAGGGAGAATAAATCAAGCGATTGCAGACGCTCTTCATAATTTAGGTCCTCCAATCCCTAATTAGTTTAGTTGCCCTTCTCTGGACTCTCCCTAGCTCCAACACATCCCTCCTGAGGACCGGCGACCAGAACTGGACAGAATACTCCAGATGTGGTCGGACCAAAGTTTTATAAAGTGGAAGGATTATAGTTTTATCTCTGGAATACATCCCTTTCTTTATGCATGCTAATATTCTGCCGGCTTTGGCAGCTGCCGCTTGACATTGCATGCTATTGCTTAGTCTATCCTCTACCAAGACTCCAAGATCCTTCTCCATTTTTGATTCCCCCAAAGGTTCCCCCCCTAAAGTGCATTGTGCTTTTATGTTTTTAGTCCCCAAGTGCAAAACCTTGCACTTCTCCACATTAAACCTCATTTGCCATGTCGTTGCCCACTCTGTTATTTTGTCCAGTTGTGTGAGACTGTTCAAAAAAGTGGTTGTCCTTTACAGATACATACAAGCTAAGTTGTCGGCAAGTTTTTTATGTAGGGTGGCTGGAATATCTGATATCTATGTTCAAGATTGGAGGAGGCCGTATACTGACGGAAGCCCACAAACACAGTGTGGGTTGTGTTTCCGTTACAGTGACATTGTACTGCTATGGCTACTATTGATCAGAAGCAACAGCAGCTGCACTGTGGGTGGTGACTGAGTTTTTTTTGGACACATTGAATGTTGCCTACAGTCTCAACAACTGTAGGAAGCAGCTCAAAGCATGCAGTCTTTCTTTATATATGTAATTGCTTTGATTAGTCACAGTGATCACATGGTACAGGACCGATTTAATTGGTTCTGTACCTGTTTATGTGATCCACTGTATCCCTGTGTTCGGTGAAGCATGCTCTAGGGGCTGGGCATGATCCTCTGATGCAGGAGGATGTAAGGGTATGTCCACCCCTATGGCACTGCTCCTGTCTGGCTGTTTATATACATGGACCCTACGGGAGATGGTTATATTTAAATGTCACATATTAACTGAAGGTCATATAATAGCAGCAGTAGAGTTATCCTGTTTTTAACAGTTACATTTTATTACCTGTTGGACATACATAACAATGGGTATACCAAAAATAACCTTATACTCCATCCAGACTAGAAATGCTATATCATGAAGAAAACAGATTTTGTCATTTTTACACTGTCGAACACAGCATGAAGGGATCATGACATTTTATAAAAATTGTTAAACTTGGATGGAATGCATCAGTGAAAGTGAACCAATTAAAAATAAATACTCTAGACTTTTCTGAACCGTGGACACAGGTGAGTCACTCATGTAGCAATACAAGATTTCATATCCCCTTCAAACATGACAGAAGGTAAAATCAGAGAATTCTGTTCACATAGAACAGGAATATTGCCATATTTTGACAGTGAACAACTTAAGCAAATCATACATTATTTCATAATCAATTGTTCTACTTTAGAATGGATGAGATGTAAAAGCTGGTTACACCATCAATCTATCTGCAGTGTATACAGACTTGGTGCAACCATAACTATTTGATATAATATGTATGGCTGTAAAAATGCCTGAAAAGTGAACACATTTATAAGGGTCAAAGACAAAGTCTTAATGTGTTTTATAATTTATTTGGTCATACTAGGATTAATTTATTTAAACTGTAGAGTGCAAAATCTGGTGCAGCGATGCATAGTAGCCAGTCTTAGTAAATCAACCCCACTGTGTCTTAAATTAAAGCTAGAATTGTGTACATGACAGTGAGGTTGATTTATTTTAGGAGTGCATATAACCACTGTATTTGCACAAAATGTTTGTAAATATCTTACCAGCACACATGGTGTTGGTGGAATATTTCTTGATTTCCAAAATGGTGACTTGTCAAACATTGGGTGTCTTTTTATTTTAGGCTACAATTTTTTGGTGAATGAGTAGGTGTACTATGTACCCCTTACACATTCATGGAGGGGAGAGCCAGTATCTGGGGGCTCCCTTATTTTTCAAGGGGCTTCCAGATTCCAATAGGACCCCTGCCCTCAGTACCCCACAGTTACTAGGTCAGGGTTGTTAGTCCTCATTAACCTTATGGACAAAGTGCTTTGTCAGCAGTCCCCTACCTACATTTTGCACCTGCCCTGAACCTTCTCTGCATATTAAAGCCATCCTAAATGATACATTAACTCCTTCCCACCGGCCAATAGCAAAATGATGGCTGGGTGGTGGATCAGTTATCCCAATCAGGCGTCATATGACAGGATCAGTATTTGCCGCTAGTGCGCGCCCCCAGGGAGGGTGTGTGTCGCTCCAATGATGTAGGCTCTTTACCATGTTATCAGCTTTGTCCAATCACAGCTGATCACAACGTAACTAGGATACTCTGACACAGCATGAATAGAAGAGAGCCGATGAGCAGCTCTTCTGAAAAGGGGGGGGGGGTCTTCACTGATCAGCACAGTGATTATCAGTGCAGCCCCTTCAACAATGCCCACCAGTGCCCATCTGTGATGCCTACAAATGATGACCACCAATGCCAACAAGTGCCCACCAGTGATGCCAATCAGTTCCCATCAGCAATGCCTGTCAGTGCCTCCTCATCATTGCTGCCTATCAGTATCATCTATTAGTGCCCCTCAGTGCCCATGAGCGCTGAAAATTATTGCCTTCTCATCAATGCCACCTCATCAGTGCCCATCAGTGGCCATCAGCGAATTAGAAAACTTACTTATTTACAAAACTTTATAACAGAAACTAAAAATTAAACAGGTATTTTATTTTAGTCAAAATTGTCAGCCTTTTTTCATTTGTTTAGAAAAAATAAAAAAAACCCAGTGGTGATTAAATACCACCAAACGAAAGCTCTATCAGTGTAAAAAAATTGTAAAAATCTTGTTTTGAGTACAGCATTTCTTGACCGCGCAATTGTCATTCAAAGTGCAACATTGCTGAAAGCTGGAAATTGGCCTGGGCATGAAGGGGATGAAAGTGCCCTGTATTGAAGTGGTACTCTTTCTCTGGGTTGCTGGGGAGCATCCAGCTTTGCACCTTAAGTCCTGTAGTCATCCCAGTATTGGTATGCACACTAGCTATAAGGGCATGGTGGCTGCTAGATGTGAAACTGCACTAATTAAACAGGATTGCTGGCAAAGCATGAAAATAACATACAAAAATAAAGTTGCTACAACATGATTGCAGCAATGGCAGCCTCTGGCAAATGTGTGATGAATGCTACTCATGCAGTTGCCTCAAGCAAATTTCCATGAACCAGTGCATTGATTTTTCACAGTGCCAGACACACACACGTTTAACAAAACATCCAGCTGCTGCTGTATAGATGAGCCAAAATATAACATAGGACTTCTGCCTAGCTACCAGGCATACCACCACATCTTGCTTTTGGTCAGCGTGGATTCAGATTTGTTAATCATGTTTTCAGACTAAACGGTACAGTAATTTGCATTGCTAGAATTATACTACCTTGCTTATTAGATAGCTATCAATCTTCTGCTTTAAACGCTACCAGTCCTCATACAAAATCAGTTTAAAAAAATGGACCACCACTACAGCCACCATCATAAATCTGGAATTCCTACATCGAGCTGTCATGTCCAAAGAGACCAGCCTTCTTGAACATCAATGTATGTGTCTGCAATAGTGTGATATTTATGAGAACAATAGCAAATCAGCCCCAGTGACTCAACTGAAATTAAATTGTTGGTCGCAGTCTAGGAAGAGTGAAAACATGGGAGACAGATTTTGAAGGATAACAAAGAATGAAAAGTGTTTATGAATTGCTAAAACTGGCCTTCATTGGTAAAGAAAAAACAATTGAAAGCCTGACCAAAATGGTAAGAGAGTTCAAATCACTTCAATGGTTTATTAAAATTATTTGAATTATCTTATCATTTTGGATTAGCACTCTTTTCAAATGTCTGTGCTTAAAGAGTAACTCCACTTTTGTTAAGCAAAAATAATCCCCACTGGGTGTAAAAAGGATTTTAACAAACTTCACACCACATTTCTCTATTTTATTGCTCTCAATAAATAGCTGTTTATTTCAATATACTAATGGCAGACTAATTTTGAATAAGATATAATCAACTGGTGAATTCTCAGTGTTAAAATGAAAAAAAGCTGCAGGGTCTGCATCCTTTTACAAGTATAAAACCCTTAGGGAGTATTTCACCAAAATAAAATTCCTATTGCAGGGTATACCTAAATTTTGACTTGTATTTCATTGGGAAATTCAGATAGCCAATCACACAAGTATAAAAAGCATATTTTGGGGCTTTCTGTTCACCAGTCTGCACTGGCACACACCTCAGTCTGCAATAATGTACTAACTTTTTCAGAAAATTACACTTGACTTGTATAGCAATTGTATATCCACTTTCTGAATTTAAGATATCATATGACATCCATGTCTACAGCTACAGGCATTATTCTGACGTTTTTTCTCTTTAACGTAAAAGCAATCCTGCCACCTTCCTCTGCCTTTTTGGGCTCTCCTGTCCCACTGGGGAGCTTCTGACTGAAGCCAGTGGTTCTGCCGGCTTACCATAGAGATGACCAAGGACTGGAATGTCCCCAATCATCTCTGTGGTCTAAAAAACTAGAAGTGATGAGTGTTTTGTCACTTCTGGTTTTGCCAGGATGTAAACAAGCCATTACTGGCTTGTGAAAGCATCTGATTAAACAGATTTTGGTTTTATCAGATGCTTTGAAGGGCATAGGGGAGATCTGGAGTCTAATATATGATAGATGTTTCAGTAAAGAGTACCTGTTGCTGCCCATGCTATCATATGTGCTAGCAATAAACTTGATAAAAAAATTAAAAGGGACACTGTAAAAATAAAGAAAATTACTAAAATAAATAATAATAAAAAAAGTGCTTCTGTCCCCCCATACTCACGCACAAAGGCAAGTGCATACGTAGGTTGTGCATGCATTTATATGACCGCAAACTTTATATAGAGAGCAAAAGTTCTAGTACCAGACTTCCAGTATAATCTAATCATCTTTTATACTCCACCAAACAAATGAGTAATATATTGTGTTTGTGTGCACAGAAATTAATTAAAAAAGACAGGTTGCTCTCAGCGAGGACTCTGATATAGGTGCCACATCCCTTAATTATTGAGAAAGAAAGATTTTTCCCCTTTAATTAAATTAAAGTGTATTTTTTTCCCAAAAAAATGTGTTTAAAAATGTTATGCTAATACTGTGTGACATAAAATATTGCAAATCAACCATTTTATTCTACAGAGCCTCTGCTTGAAAAAATATGTAATGTTTGGGGATTTCAAGTAATTTAATAGCAAAATAGTATGATTTTTACATATAGGAGAGAAATGTCAGAACTAGCCCGGTAGAGAAGTAGATATGCTATATTATTCTTTTTTATTTGCTCTAAAGTGAAGTTACCTTGAAGTCAACTTCCGGTTACCCATTGGAGGGTAGTTATACTGTATTTCATGAAAGTTGCCTCACCAGAGCCAATGGGCTCAGAAAAAAAACTTTGTTTGATAAATGTCTGCAAATGATTGGGTTTCTTGCTTGATGTTGGTGGGATTTACCGTGTTGGCATGTTGGAATAATTTGGAAGATTTCCACTTTCATCATAAACCTAGCTATAAATCACATTACTTCTAGAAAGAGGAATTAAACAAATGTACTTCAACATTGTTGAAAAATGTAGGATTTCATTCCCCTAAGGTTCTGCTTTTTGTTTCCTGGTTAGTCACAATGCTGCCTTTTGGATAGGGAAAGCAATTATTAAAACGGGACACTTACAGTCAGGTCTGTAAATATTGGGACATCAACACAATTATATTCTTTATGGCTCTATAATGGATTTGAAATGAAACAAACAAGATGTGCTTTAACTGCAGACTTTCAGCTTTAATTTGAGGGTATTTACATCCAAATCAGGTGAAAGTTGTAGGAATTACAACAGTTTGAATATGTGCCTCCCACTTTTTAAGGGACCAAAAGTAATGGGACAATTGGCTGCTCAGCTGTTCCATGGCCAGGTGTGTGTTATTCCCTCATCATCCCATTTACAGGGAGCAGATAAAAGGTCCAGAGTTAATTTCAAGTGTGCTATTTGCATTTGGAATCTGTTGCTGTCAACTCTCAATATGAGATCCAAAGAACTGTCACTATCAGTGAAGCAAGCCATTATTAGGTTGAAAAAAACAAAACAAACCCATCAGAGAGACAGCAAAAACATTAGGTGTGGCCAAATCAACTGTTTGGAACATGCTTAAAAAGAAAGAACGCACCGGTGAGCTCAGAAACACCAAAAGACCCGGAAGACCACGGATAACAACTGTGGTGGATGACCGAAGAATTCTTTCCCTGGTGAAGAAAACACCCTTCACAACAGTTGGCCAGATCAAGAACACTCTCCAGGAGGTAGGTGTATGTGTGTCAAAGTCAATAATCAAGAGAAGACTTCACCAGAGTGAATACTGAGGGTTCACCACAAGATGTAAACCATTGGTGAGCCTCAAAAACAGGTTTTCAGTTACCTTGGTGGAACAGGAGATGATACGTCCCAAGGAGCACTGGATGCGGGTGGATTCCGTATGATGAATGGTATGGTGTGGACTCACAGGACCGTTTCCAGAGGATCTAAAGATGCTTGAAACAAGAGACAAAAGTTTAATGTCAGGCCGAGGGTCATACACAGTGAATCAGTCAGAGGAAATGGAGGTACAGAGGGGTAAGACAAGGAGAGAGTCCGTGGAATCCAGGCCGAGGTAGGTACACAGAATATTCAGCAGAGGTATGGTTCAGGCAAAGAGTCGTCAGGCTAGCCGAGGTCAAACAAGGAGAAGTGCAGATGGGTCAAGGAGCAAGCCGGGTCAAAAGCAGGAACGCAGATAAACAAACAGGTCACAGGTACTAGAGCTGATGCAGCACTGAAGCACAGCCAGAGAGTGCTTTATATAGGGCCAGGGCTGGGGAGATGGGCGTGGTGAGACACCTGATCTGCCTCCAGCGTTCTATTGTTGCTGAATGGTAATTCCTTTCCTGACACAGGTAGTACAGATTAGAATTTGCCAAACAACATCTAAAAAAGCCTTCACAGCTCTGGAACAACATACTATGGACAGATGAGTAGAGATGAACGAACATCGGCCGGGGCGGTTCGCGAATGTCAGCCGCAAATTTTCTCAAAAGTCCGCGAACCGCAAGTTTGCGGCGGCCCCATTGACTTTAATGGGAGGTGAACTTTAAAAACCTTTAGGTCATATTTGCAGCCACAAAAGACATACTAGCTGTGCACAAATAGTCCCAGCACATGGACAATGTCATAACAGAAGTATTGCAATTGGAAAAGTTGCCCTAAATATTTTTTTTTTACAGCAAATATATATTTTTTGCATAAATCAGCCAGAACTGACAGCAGCCAGTAAATACATGTCTAATACATATAGGGTCCATTCACACATCTGTAAAATCGGTCAGCATCCATTCCACAATTTGGCGGAACCTTTACAGACCCATTGATTTTCAATTCCAGTCTGAAAAATTAGACATTCACAGGATGAAGAAGTAAGTGTTGGCCATTCCAGGCCCCAAAAATTAGCCCACATACGTTTACCTGACAGCTAAGAACATAGTATTCTGTGGCAGAAGGTACATTAGGCATTCACATGATACAGAAGTAAGTGTCGGCCATATTAGGTTCCAAAAATTAGCCCACATGCATTTACCTGACAGCTAAGAACGTAGTATTCTGTGGCTGAAGGTACATTAGGCATTCACAGGATACAGAAGTAAGTATCGGCCAGTATTGGCCTAACAAATTAGCCCACATGGGTTTACCCGACAGCTAATAATGTAGTATTCTGTGGCTGAAGGTACATTAGGCATTCACATGATACAGAAGTATGTGTCGGCCATATTAGGTTCCAAAAATTAGCCCACATGCATTTACCTGACAGCTAAGAACGTAGTATTCTGTGGCTGAAGGTACATTAGGCATTCACAGGATACAGAAGTAAGTATCGGCCAGTATTGGCCTAAAAAATTAGCCCACATGGGTTTACCTGACAGCTAATAATGAAGTATTCTGTGGCTGAAGGTACATTAGGCATTCACATGATACAGAAGTATGTGTCGGCCATAAAAGGTCTCAAAAATTAGCCCACATGCGTTTACCTGACAGCTAAGAATGTAGAGTATTTGATGGCTAGAGGTACATTAGGCATTCACAGTATACAGAAGTAAGTGTCGGCCTGTATAGGCCCCAAAAATTAGCCATTCAATGGACATGAAATGCCTTTTATGCCGCTGTATTTAGCGAAGACAAGGACCAGGAATTGTTGTGGGTGGATGGCGGTCTGGCAGATATTTGTGGCCTGTAATGAGGAATTTTAATGAAACATGGTCTACTGGTCACATGTGCTGAATTCCTCAGAGATCCATGCCTCATTCATTTTTATAAATGAGAGGTAGTCTACACTGTCATGAGCTAGCCGAGTGCGCTTATCGGTCACGATCCCCCCTGCTGCGCTGAACGTCCTTTTGGACAGGACACTGGATGGGGAGCAAGCCAACAGTTCCACTGCAAATTGTGCAAGCTTTGGTCAGAGGTCAAGCCTGCCCACCCAGTAGTCCAGCGGTTCATCACTCCTCAGAGCGACCACATCGGCCGTTAACCTGATGTAGTCAGACACCTGTCAGACACCTTTTTTACGCTCCAACATTTGAGCCACAAAAGCCTGCCTTTTTCCAGAACAACGTGACGACGGCATCATGGAAGGTGGAGAGGAGGACAGCTGTGAGGAGACAGGAGAAGGAGAAGAGGCTGGACGGTGAGAGCCTGGAGTGTGGCTTTGTGGGTTCTGATGGTGTTGCTCCCACTGGGCTCTATGATGGGATTTCAGGTGCCTTCTTAAGGCAGTTGTCCCTAGGTGAGTGTTGGGCTTACCGCGACTTATGCGTTGACTGCAAAGGCTACAGATGGCAACACTGTTGTCAGCAACGGACACATTAAAAAAAGCCCACACTGTGGAGCCATGTGACGGCATCCTGGGAGCGCCAGATGTGACTGTACATGGTTAATGGCTCGCTCCTGATACATTTGAAGTCTGCTTTGTACCTCTTGTGCAATGCAAGTTCTGCCTGCCTCTCCTCCCTATCTGCCGGTCCGTCAACCCGCCAGTTCTACAAATAATTGGCCAGTAACTGTTGTCACTGTGTGTAGCACAGTTAACACAGCAAAAGAGGCCAAATATTTGCAGGACTAAAATACAATCTTAGAAAATTATACTGTTAAATAACACCCCACTTCAATATGTGGTATTGGGGGGCCACTGGTCTATCACACCAGTTGTTCAAAAAATTGGCCGGTGAGTTTGGCACTGTGTGTACCAGACTTAACTCAGCAAAAGAGGCAATATTGTTGCAGGACACAAATGCACTTGTAAAAATATACTCAGATAACACCCCACTTCAATCTATGGAATTGGGGGGCCACAGGTTTATTACAACAGTTCTACAAATAATTGGCCAGTAACTGTTGTCACTGTGTGTAGCACAGTTAACACAGCAAGAGAGGCCAAATTTTTGCAGGACTAAAATATACTCTTAGAAAATTATACTGTTAAATAACACCCCACTTCAATATGTGGTATTGGGGGGCCACTGGTCTATCACACCAGTTGTTCAAAAAATTGGCCAGTGAGTTTGGCACTGTGTGTACCAGATATAACTCAGCAAAAGAGGCAATATTGTTGCAGGACACAAATACACTTGTAAAAGTTTACTCAGATAACACCCCACTTCAATATGTGGTATTGGGGGGCCACTGGTCTATCACACCAGTTGTTCAAAAAAATTGGCCAGTGAGTTTGGCACTGTGTGTACCAGACTTAACTCAGCAAAAGAGGCAATATTGTTGCAGTACACACCCCACTTCAATCTATGGAATTGGGGGCCACAGGTTTATTACAACAGTTCTACAAATAATTGGCCAGTAACTGTTGTCACTGTGTGTAGCACAGTTAACACAGCAAGAGAGGCCACATTTTTGCAGGACTAAAATATACTCTTAGAAAATTATACTGTTAAATAACACCCCACTTCAATATGTGGTATTGGGGGGCCACTGGTCTATCACAGCAGTTCAAAAAAATTGGCTAGTGAGTTTGGCACTGTGTGTATCAGACTTAACTCAGCAAAAGAGGCAATATTGTTGCAGGACACAAATGCACTTGTAAAAATATACTCAGATAACACCCCACTTCAATATGTGGTATTGGGGGGGGGGGGTCATTGGTCTATCACACCAGTTATAATACATTATAAGTGCTTTTGTCACTGTGTGTAGTATTGCTGCAGCAACACTCAGTCGCCACACCTGTCACAATGCTGCACAGTGCACAATAATACTACTAATCCACTATAATATGCTTTCTACAAAGTATATTATACTGTGGATTACCACCCTCCCCCTCCTTTTTTAGTGCACTGCACAGCAATACCAAAACATTTGCAGCCCTTTAAATTACTTTTGTGGACATTAACAGAGCGATTTGTGTGACTGCTGCCTATCTCTAACTGCCCCTAAAGCACAGACTGGATACCTGCCCCTAACCTGAAAAGAGACTGGACCTATACCAAACATGGTAGCCCTTTAAATGACTTTTGTGGACATTAACAGAGCGATTTGTGTGACTGCAGCCGATTTCTCTAACTGCCCCTAAAGCACAGACTGGATACCTGCCCCTAACCTGAAAAGAAACTGGACCTATACCAAACATGGCAGGCCTTTAAATGACTTTTGTGGACATTAACAGAGCGATTTGTGTGACTGCAGCCAATCTCTCTAACTGCTCCTAAAGCACAGACCGGATACCTGTCCCTATCCTGAAAAGAGACTGGATCTATAGCGAAATACCAGCCATGAAAAGGACTTTTGTGGACATTAACAGAGCAATTTATGTGACTGCTGCCGATCTCTAACTGCCAGTAAAGCACCGACTGGATACCTGCCCCTAACCTGAAAAGATACTAGTAGACCTATACCGAAATACCAGCCCTGAAAAGGACTTTTGTGGATCTTCACAGAGCTATTTGTGTCTGGCAATCTCTCCCTCATGAGCAAAGGCAACCTCTCCCTACGCTGGCAAAAAGCAGAATATGAAATGGCCGACAGCTCAGGTCTACTTATAGGGTAGGGGGCATGTCCATGTGCTGAAATGTTTTAATTGGCTGTCCCATTCCACCTGACGGCTGTGTCATGGGTAAAAGTTCCCCTCAATGTAAACTAATATGGCCGCCACGAACAACGCCATGTGATCGCAAATTTGGCGGGTAGCGAACAAGCAAAATTTGCCGCAAACCGACTGCCGGGCGAACCGCAAGGCCATCTCTACAGATGAGACCAAGATCAACTTGTACCAGAGTGATGGGAAGCGAAGAGTATGGAGAAGGAAAGGAACTTCTCATGATCCAAAGCATACCACCTCATCAGTGAAGCATGGTGGTGGTAGTGTCATGGCGTGGGCATGTATGGTTGCCAATGGAACTTGTTCTCCCATATTTATTGATGATGTGACTGCTGACAAAAGCAGCAGGAGGAATTCTGAAGTGTTTCGGGCATTATTATCTGCTCATATTCAGCCAAATGCTTCAGAACTCATTGGACGGAGCATCACAGTGCAGATGGACAATACCCGAAGCATACTGCAAAAGCAACCAAAGAGTTTTTTAAGGGAAAGAAGTGGAATGTTATGCAATGGCCAAGTCAATCACCTTACCTGAATCCATTTGAGCATGCAATTCACTTGCTGAAGACAAAACTGAAGGGAAAATGCCCCAAGAACAAGCAGGAACTGAAGACAGTTGCAGTAGAGGCCTGGCAGAGCATCACCAGGGATGAAATCCCAGCATCTGGTGATGTCTATGCGTTCCAGACTTCAGGCTGTTATTGACTGCAAAGGATTTGCAACCAAGTATTAAAAATTGAAAGTTTTATTTATGATTGTTAATCTGTCCCATTACTTTTGGTCCCTTAAAAAGTGGGAGGCACGTATACAAACTGTTGTAATTCCTACACCGTTCACCTGATTTGGCTGTAAATACCCTGAAATTAAAGCTGAAAGTCTGCAGTTAAAGCACATCTTGATTGTTTCATTTCAAATACATTGTGGTGGTGTAGAGAGCCAAAAAGATTAGAATTGTGTCGATGTCCCAATATTTATTTGACTGACTGTATAGAACAAAAAGCTAACAGATGTTCTAGTTTTCCTTCACTACTCTGAAAAAGAGCTTTGGCTGTACATGCTTTCTTTGAACTTTATCTGAGACAGTGTTGTCAAGAGAAGAAATGAGAGCATATCTCTTAAACATGGGGGCCACTAACATAAATAAATAAATAAATAACATGCTCTAACTTTCCTACACCCTATTCAAAACTAGGACAAAAAGAAAGCTTTGACTGGACTTCCATGATATGTATTTCTAAATGATCAATTTTTCAGTAAAGCACTTTACTTTAATAAAATCAGGAAAATACAATTGATAGATACACAATGCAATTTTTCATTTGATATAAAGAAAACAACTGTCATTTCAAAGATATTAAAAAAAAAAAAAAATAAAGAAAGCATTTGTGAAGCATATGTTTTAAAAAAAAATAATATTCCACTGTTGTGTTTTAATGCCAAATCTACTAGAAAATGTGCAATGAATTGAAATAATGTTGGCAGCACCGTACATAAAAATGCTTGAAAATCCACTTTGTTCTTGTTTTTTACCTATCACATATGTAACACTGTTATTATAAAACTCAGCATGGCTCCAGTATTGAACTTTCCTATCTTATAGGTAGAGAAGTTCTTAAAAAAAGATCTTGTAGTGAGTAATGCGAAAGTCAATGGATATTTTAAGGAAATCACTGTTGAGAAAAATACCACAAATGAATATAAAGTGACAATAGCAATATCATCCAAAATATATGGTTTAATAATAGATCTGAATGCTAGAAGCTTCAGTGAATGACAGGTGGTGGTAATCTAACATTTTTTAAGGGGCCATACTATAGTTGCTTAGTAGTAGCTAGAGTTGAGCGAACCCAAACTATATAGTACGGGTTTGTACCGAATTTTGGGGTGTTAGGGACATGGACCCGATCCTGGACATTTTCAAAAACGTTCGGGTTCGGGTCCGTTATTCGGAGATTTCTAATGGCATGGCTGTGATTGGCTGAGTGCAGCATGTGACCCAGCCTCTTTATAAGCTGGAGTCACGTACTGCCGCACGTCACTCTGCTGATATGAGCTTAGCGAAAGGATGCTGGCGCTGCGATCAGGGACAGAATAGGGCACATATCAGAAGAACCTGTGCTACTTTCATCCACAAGATACAGCAAATAGAGAGGGAGGGAGTGAGATTCAGCAATCCAACATTTCTGTACCCAGCCACTGCAAGGGAAATCTTTTTTTGTAATCCATCTGTTACTGAGGGGGTGCTCGGCGGCCATATTAGCCCAGCCATCCAGGGACATCAGCCTAATCGTATTTTGTAGCTCAGTGAAGGAAAAAAATTTTTTTTCTGGCTGCTCAAATCCCCTATATTGCCTTTTGTATGTTTGAGGGGTGACATAGTCCATTTGTCTAGCCTGGGATCTGTGGTGCCACAGAGCACTTGTGTATACAATGCACTAATGTGTATAAAAAATAACCGCGCTAAGCACAAACGTGAAAAGTGAATAAACCAATGTAAATGGTAACAAAATAAATTCTAAATGTGAAAAGCTGCAGCTGTAGTGGGAAACACCAAAGAATAAATGCAAAAGAAGAGCCGCGCTAAATTGACACAATGATACTAAAATCAAACTGAAAAAATTGTGATGACAATAAACTGTGCTTCAAATTATACCATAATGTCCAATTGAATGAATCATGGCAGTGAAACAATCTAATGGTAAATAATGTCCATAAAGATAAAGAAAAATTGAAAGTCCAAGAATGGGTGCCAGGTGCAAGAAAGGAATCCTTCACCAAATATTGTGACTTCCTCCACAATCAGTGCTGCATGCTAAGGGCATGCTAAACGTGATGAGCCCGGAGGAGGAGGAGGACGGGGGAGACACTGAGGAGTGTCGGGCCCGGACTGTTCTAGTGCGGTGGCTGGTTTATAATTACGGTTCCCTGCTGGACGTGTCAGAAAGAGGCATCACGCCACCTACAAGATCCCGTTGGAGTTTCTATTATATATTGGATGCTTGTCTTTATCTTCCCCCGGTAAGCGTTTAGCGTGCCCTTAGCATGCAGCACTGATTGTGGAGGAAGTCCCAATATTTGGTGAAGGATTCCTTTCTTGCACTTGGCACCCATTTTTGGACTTTCAATTTTTCTTTATCTTTATGGACATTATTTACCATTAGATTGTTTCACTGCCATGATTAATTCAATTGGATATTATGGTATAATTTGAAGCACAGTTTATTGTCATCACAATTTTTTCAGTTTGATTTTAGTATCATTGTGTCAATTTAGCGCGGCTCTTCTTTTGCATACAATGCACTAAACCGTATATTCCAATTCAGCTATCAAATAGTGCATCAGTTTATTTTAGTGGTCATCCTGATCCACCAAGCCTATTTTACAGCGCCCAAATATACATTTGACATTTCTGGGGTGAAATAGAGAATCTGTGTAGTTTTGGGGGAAAAAATGTATTTCTTGTCCACAAAACAGTTCTGCATACACCGTCCAAGGACATATTTTCTATTTCTGCAGGGAAATAGTGCTTCTTTGTTTTTTTATAGAAAAAAAACTTTATTCAAGGTCCACCAAACAGTCTGAAATACCCATTCCAACCACCTATTGTACATTGCTGCTGTGAAATACAGCATAAGTGTATGTTTTTTGACCAAAACATCTTGAAATACACCGCTTAAAATAATATTTTACATTACAGCTGAGAAATATTGCATTATTCTTTTTTGTTGGAAAAAAGCAATATTCTTGTTTCACAAAGCAGTTTTACATACACGGTATGAATATCTAATTTAAATTTACAGCAGTAAAAACCTGCATTTTGGGGTGTTATTGAAAAAAGCCGCGTTTTAAGCCTGAAAAAACAGTTGTGCATCCAGTGTTTAAATAATTATTTCCAATATATAGCAGTTCACTACTGCATTTGTGAATTTTGGTGACCAAATCTGTGCTCTGGGTCCCCAAATCCAGTGTCCATACATAGTATAAATATATACTGTTAATGTACAGCAGTTAAAAGCTGCATTTTGCGGTGTTATTGAAAAAAGACGCGTTTTAGGCCGAAAAAACAGTTGTGCATCCGGCGTTTAAATAAATATTTAAAAAATATAGCAGTTCACTACTGCATTTGTGAATTTTGGTGACCAAATCTGTGCTCTGGGTCCCCAAATCCAGTGTCCATACATAGTATAAATATATACTGTTAATGTACAGCAGTTAAAAGCTGCATTTTGGGGTGCTATTGAAAAAAGACGCAGTTTTAGGCCGAAAAAACAGTTGTGCATCCGGCGTTTAAATAATTAATTTCAATTTACAGCAGTGAAATACACATTTTCTGTATTTTATTACAAAAATACTTGTTCTTGTTCCACAAACCACTTGTGCATACAGCGTACCAAAACATTTTTTACATTTCTGCATAGAAATTGAGAATCAGTGTATTTTGGGCACTAAAAACATTATTCTGGGTCCACAGAGTAGGGATGATTGAACGGTTCGGGTCGATTATCGGTTCGACCCGAACATTGACTGTTCGAAATTCGGCCGAATTCCGAACTTTTTGCTGAAAAAGTTCAGAATTCGGCAACCAGAACGGACCAAAATGCAATGGGACAAGAACTGGGCTTTAAAAGCCCGTGATTGGACCAGAACCATCATTAAAAGCCAGTTGAGGGGGCAGGAGAATGCTAGGAATGTGATTGGAGTGACTAGGGGGTCCAGAGGCCAATCATTAGTGAATACGCCCCCCAGTATATAAGCTAGCCCCGCCAAATCTCTACCATTTTAATACAGGGATGTGGAAGAGAGTGGAAGCAGTTCTGTTACTTCTGCTTCAAAGTGTCATTTAGCAATTATTAGTGTGAGGAAATGGATATCTAGTGTAGTTAGGGTACTATTTTCCACTATAGTTAGATTTAATAATCTAGTTTCTGTAGGGAAAGTGTTAAGTGTAAGGGGACCGTAGTGTAGTGTAGGGTTAACTGACTCTGACTGCTATGGCAGGGTGACAAAACTCTTCCATGTCAGGGTGACCGCTATAGAGAAAAGATTGTTTCTCTTAGAACACTTATAGAACAGGATGGTGGCTTCTCCCCTGTCACCCTGCTTTTTGTTGCAGGCGTTTATAGGGCTTTTTTGAGGCCATGTTTGGAGTCAGGCATGACATCTGAACTTCTGTGTAGGGATATATATATATACACACACACACACACGTATGTATATATACACATACACATATATAGGTGTGAAAGTAGCAGAAACCTATGCTTGCACTAATGAAATAATTAACAGGCATATGTCTCCGCGCCTATAACACCTATATGTGTGTATGTGTATAAATACATATAAGTGTGTGTGTATATACCCCTATACAGAATTTCAGATGTTTTGCCTGCCTCCAAAGACCCCCAAAAAATGCCCAAAAAAACTGCCTGCAACAACACACCTGGGCGTTTTTTTTTTGGCACAGGCGTTTTATTGGGCATTTTTTGGGCGTCTTTGGAGGCAGGCATAACATCTGAACTTCTGTATAGGGGTATATATACACACACACTACTATGTATTTATACACATACACACATATAGGTGTGATAGGAGCGGAGACATATGCCTGTTAATTATTTCATTAGCGCAAGCATAGGTTTCTGCTACTTTCACACCTATTTATGTGTTTGTGTATATATACATACATGTGTGTGTGTGTGTGTGTATATACCCCTACACAGAAGTTCTGATGTTATGCCTGCCTCCAAAGACACCCAAAAAATGCCCAAAAAAATGCCTGCGCCAAAAAAAAAACGCCCAGGTGTGTTGTTGCAGGCGTTTTTTTGGGCATTTTTTGGGCGTCTTTGGAGGCAGGCATAACATCTGAACTTCTGTATAGGGGTATATATACACACACACTTATATGTATTTATACACATACACACATATAGGTGTTATAGGAGCGGAGACATATGCCTGTTAATTATTTCATTAGCGCAAGCATAGGTTTCTGCTACTTTCACACCTATATATGTGTACGTGTATATAAACATACATGTGTGTGTGTATATATACCCCTACACAGAAGTACAGATGTTATGCCTGCCTCCAAAGACGCCCAAAAAATGCCAAAAAAAACGCCAGCTACAAAAACGCCCAGGTGTGTTTTTGCAGCAGGCGTTTCTTTTGGGCATTTTTTGGGGGTCTTTGGAGGCAGGCAAAACATCTGAAATTCTGTATAGGGGTATATATACACACACACTTATATGTATTTATACACATACACACATATAGGTGTTATAGGAGCGGAGACATATGCCTGTTGATTATTTCATTAGCGCAAGCATAGGTTTCTGCTACTTTCACACTTATATATGTGTATGTGTATATATACATACATGCGTGTGTGTGTATATATACCCCTACACAGAAGTTCTGATGTCATGCCTGACTCCAAACATTTCCTCAAAAAAGCCCAATAAAACGCCTGCAACAAAAAGCCGGGTGTAAAAGTAGCGAAGCTACTAACCTGTTCTATATTAATTCTAATACAAACAAACTTTTTTTTCTGGTTCTGGACATGCTACAGAGCTGAAACGTCACAAGTACACCTTTTAGACCCCCCGGACACTAAATCCAAAGAAATCTCATTTTTTTTTCAATATTTTTTTCAATAATTGGCTCTCTATCAAAAATGACAATTTTTAAGAACTTTTTTTTGTGTGATTAATAGCCACTGGGGCATGACCCAGAACCCTAGGCACTTTTTAGTGGCATTTATTGGGTTTTAGGGCTTCAAAATTGTGTTTTTTGATTATCGAAGTTCGGGTCCCATTGATTTCAATGGGGTTCTGAAATCCGGGCCGAACTTTCGGGAAGTTCGGGTGTTCTGGTCGAACCGAACTTTTGAAAAGTTCGATCATCCCTACCACAGAGCATTTTTATGACGGGCACTGCCTTAGCGAACGTAATTGTCGACTACTGCCAGGTAAATTGACACCGGAGAAAGACCAATCTTTCAGCTTGGTGGGTGAACCCAAATAATGAGGAGAACATCAAATAAGGGACGTGGGCATGGTCGTGGTGGTGTTGGTGGAGCTCCTGTTGCTGGTAGAGGACGTGGCCATTCAGCGCCAACTACTGCTCCAAGTCAAACACCTTCCTCTGGTGCGAGTAGGTGTCAGAATCTGCAGCGTTATTTGATAGGCCCAAATGCCGCTCTACGGATGGTGAAGCCAGAACATGTACACACGATAGTAGACAGTGCCTCCAGTTCCTTCACAGTATCTAACACCCAGTCCTCTGCAGAAAGCTCAGAGTTGGCACCTGCAGCCCATGCCCATCAGTGTTCTACCTCACCCCCTTGCAAATCAGCCAAGCAGTCAGAGCCCCAAATCTTGCAGGAAAGTCTTATGCTTTTTGATGACTCTGTTGCCAGAGTTTCCCCGGCCCATCCACCTAGCCCTGCCCCAGAAGAGGAAGCCCTTGAATGCTCTGATGCTCAACCACTTTTGTTGCAGGATGAGGACATGGGAATATCGCCACAAAACGTCTCTCCTGATGACGAAACACAGGTGCCAACTGCAGTGGCTTTCTGCAATGTGCAGACCGACGAGGAGGGGATGGGTCATGAATGGGTGGAAGATGATGTGGAGGATGATGAAGTCCTAGACCCAGACTGGACTGAAGGTCGTTCTAGTGAGGTGTGCGGTTCTGAGGAAGAGGCGGTGGTCGCACAGAGGTAACAGCACAGCAAAAGAGGGAGCAGGGTGCAAAAGCTCAGCGGCCATTCCAGGGACAGTATGCCTGCTACTGTCCACCGCACCCAGGCACCAGACCAAGTCTTGCTCCAAGGAGTTCATTGGCGTGGCAGTTCTTCACACAATGTCCTGACGACAAGAGACGAGTGGTTTGCATGTTGTGCCATCAGAGCCTGCAGCGAGGCATAAACATTCTTTACCTGAGCACAACCTGCATGACCAGGCATCTACATGCAAAGCATGAACTGCATTGGAGAAAACACCTTAAAAACAAGGAACTCTCTCATGCTTCTCCTGCTCCCTCTTCTGCTGCTGCCCCGGCCTCTCCCTCCACCTCTGGCGTCACCGTGGCACCTGGCGACCAGCAAACAGAGGATGCTTCACCAACACCACCACATACGACACCATCACCAAGCATCTCCAACATGTCACACGGCAGCATTCAGCTGTCAATCTCCCAAACATTGGAGAAAAGGAGGAAATACCCACCTACCCACCCTTGAGCCCTGGCCCTGAATGCCAGCATTTCAAAATGACTGGCCTTTGAAATGCTGTCATTCTGTCTGGTGGAGACGGACTGTTTCGAACAGCTGATGGCGGTGGCTGTCCCCAAGTACGTTGTTCCCAGCCGCCACTACTTTTCCAGGCGAGCCGTCCCTTCCCTGCACAACCAAGTGGAGGATATAATCAAGTGTGCGCTGCGCAACGCCATGCGTGGCAAGGTCCACATAACCACAGATACATGGACCAGTAAGCACGGCCAGGGTCGCTATATCTCCGTAACTGCACACTGGATAAACGTAGTGGCGGCTGGGCCTGAGGCGAATAGCGGTTTGGCACATGTCCTTCCACCACCGAGGATCATAGGGCATTATTCGTTGCCTCCTGTTGCTTCCTCCTCCTACTCCGCTTCATCCTCCTCCTACACCTCTTCTACCACCCCCACATCCGGTTATCGAAAGAACCTCACCCCCAACTTCAGCACAGCCCAGGGTAAACGTCAGCAGGTGATTTTAAAACGTATGTGTTTGGGTGACAAACCCCACACCGCACAAGAGCTTTGGAGGGGCATAGAACAACATACTGATGACTGGTTGCTGCCGGTGAGCCTCAAGCCCGGCCTGGTGGTGTGCGATAATGGCGAAATCTCATTGCAGCTCTGGGACTAGCCAGTTTGATGCCCATCCCTTGCCTGGCACATGTGCTGAATCTGGTGGTGCAGAAGTTTCTTAAAAACTACCCAGACATGTCAGAGCTGCGGCTGAAAGTGCGGTCCGTATGTGCATGCTTTCGGCGTTCTCACCCTGCTGCTGCTCGCCTGTCTGCACTGCAGCATATCTTCGGCCTTCCTGCTCACCGCTTCATATGCGAGATGCCCACCAGGTGGAACTCCACCTTACGTATGCTGGATAGTGGAGTTTCAGATGCAGTATGCACGGGTCAGTCGCTCTGCGGATCAGCACCACTTCACCACCAGTGACTGGGCCTGCATGTGACACCTGTGTACCTTGTTGCGGTCTTTGGAATACTCAACCAACATGGTCAGTGCTGATGACGCCGTTGTTAGCATGACAATACCCCTTCGATGTCTCCTTGAAAAAAATATTACGGCGATGATGGAAGACGATGCGGCACAGGAGGAGGAAGAAGAGGGGCCATTTCACAGGGTTTCAGGCAGGTCATACAGAAGCGGGTCAGAGGGTGGGTTCCTGCACCAGCAGAGGCCAGGTACACATGTGGACAGCCAGGGCACACTTCTGGAGGACAAGGAGGAGGAGGATGAGGTAGAGGAGGAGGAACCGGTTTCACTGCAGGGTGGCACCCTATGCAGCTCAGGGCCATCACTGGAGCGTGGCTGGGGGGATACGGAGGACACAGATGATACACCACCTACAGAGGACATCTACCTCTGGGCAGCCTGGCACACATGAGTTGCCCACATTTTAACTAGTGCTGACTACTGGGTTGCCACCCTGCTGGATCCCCGATACAAGGACAACGTGCCCACCTTAATTCCTGCACTGGAGCATGATAGGAATATGCGCAACTACAAATGCACGCTGGTAGAACCACTCCTGAGGGCATTCCCAACTGACAACGTGTATTTAGCACGGCAGGGGGCATCATTATAGACAAACGCAGCCGCCTGTCCACAGCCAACATGGACAAGCTCACGTTCATTAAAATGAACCAGGCATGGATCCCACAGGACTTGTCCGTACCTTGTGCAGAATAGATATTTATAACTGCCTTGCCATCAACCATACATTCTTGTACTCCAGGGAACTTCTTTATTGAATACTCTTTTTTTTAATTGTACCATTATTTTGGGGGCATTATTCTGGGTTGAATGAACCTCTCCTCTGTCTGGGTGTCAGGGGCCTAAAATTCAGTTAATCGCCTGCTGCTTTGGTGCATGACATTAACCTCTTTTTTGCTGTTAAATGACCTCTCCTCTGTCTGGGAGTCAGGGGCCTAAATTTCAGTTAATCGCCTGCTGCTTTGGTGCGTGACATTAACCTCTTTTTGCTGACAAATTACCTCTCCTCTGTCTGGGTGTCAGGGGCCTAAATTTCAGTTAATCGCCTGCTGCTTTGGAGCGTGACATTAACCTCTTTTTGCTGACAAATTACCTCTCCTCTGTCTGGGTGTCAGGGGCCTAAAATTCAGTTAATCTACTGCTGCTTTGGTGCGTGACATTAACCTCTTTTTGCTGTCAAATGACCTCTCCTTTGTCTGGGTGTCAGGGGTCTACATAAATGATAATGGCCTGTTCCATGGCAGGTTTACCTGGAGCCTGTGTTGCTGTTATGGGACCGCTCTCCTCTTTGCGGGTGCCATGGTCCTGAATTAGTGAATGAGGCCTGTGGCACTACTGGCTGAAATCAATACTGTTTTGTCATGATTGTAACTCTCCTGTTTGTGGGTGCCATGGGTCTGAATCTGTGAATGAGGTCTGTGGAATTGCTGGGTTAAATCAATACTGTCTTGGCGTGATTTTAACTCTCCTCTTTGTGGGTCCCGTGGGCCTGAATGTTTGAATGAGGCCTGTGGCCCTGCAGGCAGACATGATTCCTTCTTGACTGTGATGACAACTTAAACTCCCATGTATGGTTGCCATTGGCCTGAGTCTGTGAGTGAGGCCTGTGACACTGCTGGCAGACATGAATCCTTCTTGGCTGTGATGTGAACTTCAACTCCCATGTATGGTTGCCATGGCCCTGAGTCTGTGAATGAGGCCTATGGCACTGCAGGCAGACATGAATCCTTTTTGGCTGTGATGAGAACTTCAACTCCCATAGCATTCCCACCTGACGCCACCCGACCTACTATTCCACCTCCTCCTCCAAGTTGCCAATTGATATTGGTTAATTTTTATTTATTTTATTTTAAGTAATTTCCCTATCCATATTTGTTTGCAGGGGATTTACCTACATTGTGATGTCTTTTGCAGCCCTCTAGCCCTTTCCAGGGATATTTGCAGCCTTTTTAGTGCCCAAAAGTTTGGGTCCCCATTGACTTCAATGGTGTTCGGGTTCGGGGTCAAGTTCGGGTTGAGTTCGGGTCCCCGAACCTGAACATTTTCATGAAGTTCGGCCGAACTTCTCGAACCCGAACATCCAGGTGTCCGCTCAACTCTAGTAGTAGCAACTACATACATATATGTATATGTATCCTTTAACTGTGATGGGACCATAAGAGGAAGCAAGTGTTCTTTGAAGCACTGCAGACACAAGAGGAGATTTACTAATACTGGAGCGTGTATAATCTGGTGCAGCTCTGCAAAGAAACCAGCTTCCAGGTTTTATTGCTGGTTCACACTATGCGGTGCGGGAACCGCATGTGATTTTGTATCGCACCACATTCTGTTTAAATCACATGATAATCTTCAGCAGTGCGATCTGTGCCATTATTTTGTATGACTCAAATCACACAGCATCCACAGCAAAAAACATGCAGAATCCTTTTTTTGGCTAAACCAGAATTGGACCGCAATGGGTGTTCACACCAAGGCAATCAGATTCTGCAAATTGCACTCCATTTTGCAAACCTAAAAGCACACAAGGTGATGCATCTTCTTAAAACTCTATTTTGACTTACAGTGGTATAGTGGAAAGCCCTAATTTTGGTGAAATAGGCTTTGTTCACATGAGACAATTTGATCCACAACCCATGCAGAACCAAGTTTACATGCACAGGTGCAGGACTAGATTAGGAGCATCATGGACCTGTTGCTGAGTATTTTGGTGGGCCTTAAGGGCCGTGTGTCAGCGTGCACTCTGAGGTCAAAGAGTGCAGTGGCACAGCCCTAATGCTACTGCAGCGCCAGGCTTCTATAAGAGCTCTGCATGGGTGTGCATGGTGCACCCTGAGGTGAGGTTGAAGGGCACAGCTGTGCAGGCCTAACACAACAGTATGGAAGCCAAATACCAGGCTTCCATTAGGTGCCCCTTAATAATTCTGCCACCAGGTCCAGGCCATGCTTGCGGAATGCAGGACCAATTAGGCCAGGGGAGATCTCTCCCCATCAGCCCATTGCTTTTCGTGTGCAGCCTATTCTTTTTGGGTGGCTGAGCCCAGAGCTTTTCTTCTCAGAGAATAGGTGCAGGAACCCACCCCCCCCTTTCTGCGGAGGAGCATGCCATGTCATAGGGTGGGTGTTGCCAAATTGTACAGTGGGAAGGGCTTACAACTTGAACCTACATACAAAGTGCATACATACACCTGCATACACATTGCATTCAGCATACATGCATTTTGAATACACAAACACACCTCTGGTAGCATCTTCATTCTCTGGTATCCCTGTTCTTTCTGGATCCTGTCTGCCATTTGTTCCCCCCTGGGGACAACTTATTCCCACCAAAAGCTGTCTGACTTCCTCTTTCCACCTCTCCTGACCTTTACCAGCCTGCGGGACTCAAAAAATGACTTCATGAACACTGTGCCTTATTTACATATTCAGAATATACATTTTGGAGATGTAAATATTCTGGTAATGACCCAGCAACTAGAGCTAAATTCCGGTATAGCCGGTTCAAAGCTGGCAAATTCTCATCTATGGTAACAAGCACCATTTGATGGCATGGTGCTATTATTACAGGAGCATACTCATGTTAGTCTGTGGTTGGAGCCTTGATACTGGAAATCATTTAATCTGGCGGAAGAGAAGCATCGAGAGCTGGAGGGGTGAGTATGCAGGAGACAGCATAAAAGATAAATTTATGGTGTAAGTGGCCATACTAGAACAGGGCTTTACCTAAGCCAGAGATATTTTGGAGAACTATGCTTTGCCTGGTGAAACAAAAATTACTTAAAATTTTAAATATAGAAACATCTAGGAAGCTAATGCCCCACACAGTCAGTGAAGAAAATGAAAAATAAGGTTGAACATTCCAAAAAGGCAGTCGTCCAATCCACACCTCAAATCATCAATCAATTACTAAATGTTTTGACACAACCATAACAGTTTCTATATTTAAACAAGGAATAGAATGGAGGCTGTGATTTCTGCTAAAGAGGTATTAATGAATATTGAATGACAGGTAACTCAAACTTTTGAACATGCCATATCTTATACTGTGATTTAATGTACTTTAAATAAAGAGAATAGGAAATAGTAACTTTACATTAAAAGGTGCACAAACATGTCATATTTATCGTATTATCTACTGCAGATGTTAACTTCCTATAACTGGGAAAAATCAACAAAACATACAGTTTAAAAAAAAGTGCACCAATTTTGCATACAAATTGCTACAGAAGTACAGAAAATGCGAATGCTGTTCTTTAGTACAGATTAATCCCAACACTGAGAAAAATGCCTTGTCATGTAAAAAAAAAAAAAACGAAAAGTAATATTGTAAGTTTCTGTACTTTTAAGAGAAGAGTCAGCCAAAAAATATTTTTTTGATGTTTCGCTGGCATCGATGTGGATTTATGTGGGCATGATCAGTCCAAAGAGGCTAAAAGCCAAAATAGTTCTCCAATGATAACTATTGTAGGTAATAGCTTAGGCAAGATGACAGGGATCCTATTTCATATTATGATAGCCTTGTGACCTAATTTGGTGACTGCACTTTGCTTCTTGTAAAGAGACTTCTTTGGATAAGCCAGATTAACTTTAAAGAAAACCACTGAGTATCAATAAAAATAGCAAAGCAAAAACTGCTAGCTTGACACATATTGGAGAATTAGACTAATTTGTAACTTGCTTTCTGACAAAACTTAAAACGGTCTGGCTCTGCCACTCATGCAAAATTTATGAACAATTCTCCTACACATGAAGCAGTTTTATCCCAAAAAAAGAACATCTATAAAAAAATAGCAACACATTATTTACTTTATATCTGAGATGGCAGATAAAATTAAAAAACAAATCTCTGATTTCATAAGAACCCTGAAAGAATGGTAAATTGGAACACCAGCATAACAAAGAAATCTGCAAATTGCCGTTCTTATAAATAACTTTATTGCCTAAATATGCTTAAATATATATGTAGCTTAAAGGTGGGCAATTATTAGCATTTTATATGATATACACATTAAATGATGCATCAGCCTTTTGTCTTAAAATAAAATATATGGCCCTTTGAAGGTCAAGAAAATCTGTAGAATTCTAGGGAGAGGTGCATGGAGTTATTACCCCTTGGCCTACTGATTTTTTTATAGACTGATTTTGTTAAAGACTGATGTTAAAATGCAGAATCTTTTTTTGTAGTCTTAGAAATGGTCAGCGTGTCCTTGTATTGATGGAATACAGTATTTAACTGATGCCACTCAGTTACAAACATGATTCTCCTTTAACCACTTCTGGACCGGAAGGATTTGCCCCTTTAATGACCAGGCCATTTTTTGCAATTCGGCACTGCGTCACAAATAGAGCTTTATTTTGGTGGTATTTGATCACCTCTGCAAATTTTATTTTTTGCGCTATAAACAAAAAAGAAAAGCGACAATTCTGAAAAAAAAAAACACAAAACAATATTTTTCACATTCTGCTATATAACATTCCCAAAAACAAAAAAAATAAAAATCAATTTTTTTTTTACATTTAGGCCAATTTGTTTTCTGCTGCATATTTTTGGTAAAAAATGCAATAAGCGTATTTTGATTGGTATGGGCAAAAGTTATTGCATCTACTAACTACAGGAAAGATTTATGTAATTTTTATTGTTTGTTTTTTTTTTTTACTAGTAATGGCGGCGATGTGTGATTTTTAGGGGGACTGCGACATTGCGGCCAACAGATCGGACCCCTAACTGACATTTTTGACACTTTTGGGGGTACCAGTGACATTACTACAGTAATCAGTGCTAAAAATATGCACTGTTACTATAATAATGGCACTGGCAGGGAAGGGGTTAACACTGGGATCCTGTATGGGTTTTGTACAGATATATGCGCAGCACAGTTTTGTAGGTAGCATGTCTTTATTTTAACAAATTTTGCTATTTTTTGTTTCACATGTCAACCTTTTTTTGCTTAACCAGTTCTGGACCAGAAGGATTTGCCCCCTTAATGACCAAGCCATTTTTGCACTGTGTTAATTTAATGGAAAATTGCGACACTGTACCAAAATAAGATTGGGTTTTTTTTCCCCACAAATAGAGCCTTCATTAGGTGGTATTTGATCACCTCTGCGATTTTTATTTTTTGTGCTATAAACAAAAAAATAGCGACAATTCTGAAAAAAAAAAAAAAACAATATTTTTCACATTCTGCTATATAGGCTATTTAGGCCAATTTGTATTTTGCTACATATTTTTGGTAAAAAAAAAATCGCAATATGCGTATTTAGATTGGTTTGCGCAAAAATAATTGCGCCCACAAACTAGTTGAAAGATTTATGTCATTTTTATTTTTTATCTTTTCTTTACTAGTAATGGCGACGATCTGCAATTTTTAGCAGGACTGTGACATTGCGGTGGACATATCAGACCACTAAAAAAACAAAAAACAAAAAGGAGAAGCGCTCTAAGTGTAGACAGTTTATTAATACATAAGAAGCAATGTGTGTAGTAACTCACAAGACATAAGTGAAAGTCAGGCTGTGTAACATCATCAGATCTTTAAACATCCTCTGGGGGGAGGGAGGTGGTGATGTCCACTCCAAAGCGTCGTCCGTGGCTGAGTTGATGTTTAATGGGAGGAAAGAAAGCCGGCAGCCTCCCGCCTCAGTGTACGATGAGCGGTCAGATGGAGGTGACCGACGGCTGCAAGGTTCCGTGGATGGATGGACGCTCTCCCGTCACCAGGGGTGGTGAGTACAAACAGCAAAGGAACGGCAGGCACACCTGGGAGAGCGTCCATCCATCCACGGAACCTTGCAGCCGTCGGTCACCTCCATCTGACCGCTCATCGTACACTGAGGCGGGAGGCTGCCGGCTTTCTTTCCTCCCATTAAACATCAACTCAGCCACGGACGGCGCTTTGGAGTGGACATCACCACCTCCCTCCCCCCAGAGGATGTTTAAAGATCTGATGATGTTACACAGCCTGACTTTCACTTATGTCTTGTGAGTTACTACACACATTGCTTCTTATGTATTAATAAACTGTCTACACTTAGAGCGCTTCTCCTTTTTGTTTTTTTGCTTAACCACTTGCCTACAGTGCACTTTCACCCCCTTCCTGCCCAGACCGATTTTCAGCTTTCAGCGCTCTCACACTTTGACTGAGAATTACTCAGTCATGCAACACTGTACCCATACAAAAATTGTGTCCTTTTTTTCACACAAATAGAGCTTTCTTTTGATGGTATTTGATCAATACTGGGTTTTTTATTTTTTGTGCTATAAATAAAAAAAGACTGAAAATATCGTGAAAAAACGCATTTTTCTTTGTTTCTGTCATAAAATTTTGCAAATTAGTCATTTTTCTTCACAAATTTTGGCCAAAATTTATACTGCTACTTATCTTTGGTAAAAAAAAACCCAAATAAGTGTATATTATTTGGTCTTTGTGAAAGTTATAGAGTCCACAAGTTATGGTGCTATTCATTGAAAATTGATCACACTTGATCACACCTGATGTACTGAAGGCCTATCTCATTTCTTGAGACACTAAAAGGTCAGGAAAGTACAAATACCCCCCAAATGACCCCTTTTTGGAAAGTAGCCATTCCAAGGTATTTAATAAGGGGCATGATGAGTTTTTTGAAGTTGTAATTTTTTCCCACAATGCTTTGCAAAATGAAGATTTTTTTTTTTTATTTATTTTTTTTTACAAATTGCCGTATTAACAGGTTATTTCTCTCACACAGCACATGTATAGTTGCAACTACACCCCAAAACACATTCTACTACTCCTCCTGAGTATGGCGATACCACATGTGTGAGACTTTTTCACAGCCTGGCCACATACAGAGGCCTAACATCCGAGTAGCAGCGTCCGGCATTCTAGGAGCACAAATTACACATATAATTTCCTGACAACCTATCGCACTTTTGAAGGCTCTGGAGCACCAGGACAATGGAAACCCCCATAAAATGACCCCATTTTGGAAAGCAAACAGCCCAACGTATAATTTTTGAGGCATAATGAGTCTTTTGAATATGTCATTTTTTTCCACAAGTTTTTGGAAAATGTGGAAAGAAAATGAAAACACATTTTTTTTACGCAAAGCTGTCCATTTATGCAATATTTCTAACACATCGCATGTACATAGCAAAACTTGCACCCCAAAATACATTCTGCTATTCCTCCTGAGTATGGCGATACCACATGTGTAACACTTTTTCACAGCCTGGCCACATACATAGGCCTCACATCCAAGTAGCGCTTTACACAAAGTTGTCCATTTATCCACTTTAAGACTGGGCCTATTTTTGACACTTGGTGTTTACAAGCTAAAATCATTTTTTTTGCTAGAAAACTACTTTGAACCCCCAAACATTATATATTTTTTTTTAGCAGAGACCCTAGAGAATAAAATGGAGATCGTTGCAATATTTTTTATCACACCATATTTGCGCAGCAGTCTTCCAAATGCGATTTTTTTGAAAAAAATTCACTTTTTTGAACTAAAAAATAAGAAAGCAGTAAATTTAGCCCAATTGTTTTCCATAATGTGAAAGATAAGGTTACGCCGAGTAATTAGATACCCAACATGTCATGCTTCAAAATTGCGCATGCTCACAGAATGGCGCCAAACATTGGTACTTAAAAATCCCCATAGGCAACATTTTAAAAATTTCTGCAGGTTACTAGCTTAGAGTTACAGAGGAGGTCTAGGGCTCAAATTATTGCTCTCGCTCTAACGATCGCGGCGATACCTCACATGTATGGTTTGAACACCGTTTACATATGTGGGCGGGACTTGCGTATGCGTTTGCTTCTACGCGCGAGCTAACGGGGACAGGGCGCTTTAATTTTTTTTTTTTTTTTTCCTATTTATTTTATTTATTATTTTTTTATTTTTACACAGTTTAAAAAAAAAAATGTTTTGATCATTTTTATTCCTATTACAAGGAATGTAAACATCCCTTGTAATAGAAATAGGCATGACAGGTCCTCTTTATTGTGAGATCTGGGGTCAAAAAGACCTCAAACCTCACAACTACACTAAAAAAGAAAAAAAAAAAAAATTGTTGAAAGAGGAAAAAAAAAAAGCAAAAAAAAAAAAGCGGCCCTTTAAACCGGTTGCTAGGCAACGTCTTTTGACGTAGCTCCGGTCCTCCAAGACCATAGAGTTGAGTGAGGGCCATCTTGCCCTCACTCGACTTCCTGTCTCTGAGGATCCGGGACCGGATAGTTTTCCCCGCTGCTGGCGGGTCCGGTAAGCTGGGAAAACGTCTGGGACGCGGCAGAAGGGGGGGGGGCACCTCTTCCCCTGCACCGTAAGGGTAATTCCGCGGCGAATCCGCCACTGGGACCACCCTTATCTGAAAGCCGACCGCCCGCCGTTTCAAAAAATACCAGGGTTATGGGGGCTATCTGCTGCCATAACCCCAGTATTTAGCTTTTAATGGCCGACGCATATAGTCGTTAGGCGGTCAGTAAGTGATTGCATGTATATGGCAAACAGGTGACGATGACTGACGGGGTGACAGGTGACGATGACTGATGGGGTGACAGGTGACGATGACTGATGGGGTGACAGGTGACGATGATTGATGAGGTGACAGGTGATGATGATTGATGAGGTGACAGGTGACGATGATTGATGGGGTGACAGGTGACGATGATTGATGAGGTGACAGGTGATGATGATTGATGAGGTGACAGGTGACGATGATTGATGGGGTGACAGGTGACGATGAATGATGGGGTGACAGATGACAGTCACTGACGGGGTGACATGTGACGATGATTGATGGGGTGACAAGTGACGATCACTGATGGGGTGTCAAGTGATGATGACTGATGGGGTGACAGGTGACGATGACTGATGGGGTGACAGGTGACGGTGATTGATGGGGTGACAGGTGACGGGCGATGGTCACTGATGGGTGACAGGTGACGGGCGATGGTGCACGGCGGCACTGATGGCAGTCTCTGGTGACCGGTGAACTTTAGGCTATGTTCACATGTGAACGTAGCGATCACGGGCAGAATCACTGAGATTCTGCCCGTGATCCAGAAATCATTGCAAATTGCGGGACGCCTGTGCGTTGCCCGTGATTTGCAATAGCACCCCAAACGCTGTGCGATGTTGCTGCGATTTCCGCCTGCTGAATCGCGGTAACATCGCGCAAACGCATGACGCTCCAAAGAAACTCTTGTACCTTTTTTGGGCGTCATGCGATGTTTGCGCGATGTTACTGCGATTCGGCAGGCGGAAATGGCGGCAACATCGCACAGCGTTTGGGGTGCTATTGCAAATCAGGGGCAACGCACAGGCGTCCCGCGATTTGCAATGATTTCCGGATCGCGGGCAGAATCGCAGTGATTCTGCCCGCGATCGCTACGCTCACATGTGAACGTTATGGGTGTCAATTTCTGGGCACTGATGGGGTGACTGTTGGGTGACAGGTGACATTGGGGGGGGGCTGAGGACTGTGTGGGGACCTTTATTAGTGTGATTTTTACTTTGTGACAGGTACACAGAGCAGTAACTCACTATTTCTAGCTCTTCTCCCCTCATACTGGAAACTGTATGAGGAGAGAAGAGCTAGTAACAGTGAGTTACTGCTCTTTGTTTACATTTTGTGATCGGCTGTGAATGGATTCACAGCCGATCACATAGTAAACAGTCACTGTCAGTGACTGTTTACTACCGCCGGTGACAGCTGTGTTCCTACGGAACACAGTGCCACCGACATGACCGCGCTGCGCGCTCCCGATCGCGCATGCGCGGTCATCTGGTGGGCGCCTTCATTGTGACCGGCTGTGTCATTGGAACACAGCCGATCACGTGGGAAACAGCCACGCCCATTGGCTGTTTCCCCCCTGCCGGTGACGGGGGTGTCCCGGGGACACCCCGACACCGGCAGTGCAGGGCGGCGCGCACGCGATCGCGCGCCTGCCCTGCTTAAAGTGCCGCCGTCATATGACAGCGGCCCAGGATAATGGTCGCTCCGCTCCGCCGTCATATGACGGCGGGCGGGCGGCAAGCGGTTAAACAGAATCTCCTCTTGGTCTGTGGAAGAGTGGCTCAGTGTTTATGGACTATTCCTTTCTGACTACTTGTCGATCCCATACAATACAGTAAATTTATTCCATCAGCTTTATTTAGTGTTTTGCTTCTGTCCCTTTCCCCCCCCTCCCCCCCCTCCCTCCCCCTTCTCCTTGCTTTTTTAATTGATTCATCATACCCATCCCCTGTGTTGGAGGTTTTTAGCGCTCTGGTTTCACATATGAGATCAGACCACTAACTGACATTTTTTACACTTTTGGGGGGACCAGTGACATTACTACAGTAATCAGTGCTAAAAGTATGCGCTGTTACTGTACTAATGACATTGGCCGGGAAGCGGTTAACACAGTTGGGATCGAAGGGTTAAGTGTGAGCCTAGGGGCGCGGGATGGGCTTTTGAAATGACCACAGAGACCTGTGATCCTATATAGAAGGATCACAGGCATTCTGTGATCATGTCAAACAGAAGAACAGTCAGCTGTGTTTACAACAGCTGACTGTCCTTCTGTCTCAGCTTGGAGCGATTGCAGGAGCCTGGCGGCAATTGCGGCTGCCGGCTTCGTGGATCGGCTTCCCCACTTATGAGTGGGGGCGCGCTCACCCCCAGCACCACGTGTGACCAATGTAGAGCTACGTCGTTTTGCACAGCCGAGCCAGCCTGCCACAGTAAAACTGCGGCGGGTGGTCGGCAAGTGGCTAAACAGTCAAAGAAATAGTTTAATGCCTTATGTCTATGAGTAATTTAGACTAAGAGTAACCCCCTCCTTCCTCCTCTCTTCCCCTTCTTAATTCCCCCCCTGATACCTACCTACTCTTTCCCTTATCCTCTTCCTCTTACCCTCATTGAAACAATGGCTACCACAACCCACAATATTATGTATCTTGCTTACCAATCCAAAACCTCAATTATTTACTCAACACTGTCTTTTTCCATACTACTATGTTCATTGTCATTTTGTATCTGTAAATATGATTACAAATTTTTGTACTTGAAATAACAGGAAAATCTATGTAAATATAATTATTATATTATTATACAGGATTTATATAGCACCAACAATTTGCACAGCACTTTACAACATGAGGGCAGACAGTCAGTTACAATACAATTAAATACAATACATGAGGAATCAGAGGGCCCTGCATCTTAGAGCTTATAATTTAAAACATAATAAGAACACTGAAATGAAAAAAAAAAACAGTCAGTGATTTACATTTTTGTATTTGCATGTAGAACTGTCTGGTCTGTAAAGAATCACACAATTCCAGAATCCTTACATAAATTGTATGGTTCTCTGCAGACTGGACAAATATGCATGCACATATTCAGGCGAATAAAAAAAAATGTGTCATTTACTGATTTAGTTGCTTTTATAATATAATATTTTTCTGTTTGGTCCTCCTGACATCAGATTTAGAGAAAAAGATCTTTGAGAAAATTACAGCTGTTCTTATCTGCACATGGCTGACTGACATGCCGAAATGTGCAGCTAGTTGTCCTGACAACAATCTACTTTTGTCTAGAACTGTCTAAAAAGTCAACAAGCTCTGATATTAAAACTTGTATTTATTATTTTATTAATTTGGCAGTTTGGCGATGGTGAATAATAATAAAAATAATGCTAGTTGCCTGGCTTTCATGCTAACCTTCTCACTTCTCACTGACCCAGAGTAGGAAAGTGTACGTAGAACTTGTAAACATTTGGAAAACTAGTAATACAGGAAGAAGTGGTCAGAGGAAAGCTCATGGGCACCACATCCCTTCAGTAATTAACAAAACACAAAAAAGAGCTGCTCCTATTAGGAGCTAGGATTTTGAAGGTGCCAGTAACCAAAACTCAAAACATTCATTAAAATTCTTATATTTCATTAAATTGTTTGAAAAGGATTAATAAAAAAAAAAAGAAAAAAAAAAGGTATATACAGATACAGTTCAAACATAAGAAAAAAGAAAATCATTGTTCAAAATTGCTGGATCAATTTATTTTGGATCTTAAAACATGATCAGAAGTCAAAGGTGACTATGGAGTGATAATCCCGACAAGTTTTGTCAATTAGGCTTCTTCAGGGGATATTAAATATCACACATAAATAGGTAGATTAAACTATAGCCATCAGTTTATTAGGTAAATTCATAAGTACATTACCCAAACATATTATAGTATTGTAAGATTTACAGTTTAAGCACTTCTGGACTGCCCGCTGCAGTTATACATTGTTACTTTGATGTTAAATACTGGGGTTATGCTATAACCCTAGTATTTTCTTACTGGGCAGGTGGTCCTCTTTCTTATATAAGTGGTCCCAGTGGCGGATTCGCCGCGAGATCACTTTTATGGGCGGCGAAAGAGGTGACTCCCTCCCGCCACTTCCCAGTAATTTTTCCTGCTTTTTCTGCTATCGGTAGTGGGGAAACCGATCTGGTCCTCTTCCCTACTAGGCAAGCTTGCCCTCACTCGACTCTATGGCCTTGGAGGACTGGAGTGACGTCATATGTCGCTTCCTCCCAACAGCCTTTAAAGGCCCATTTCTATTCATGATAAAAAAAAATGACTTTTTTCCTTTTTTTTTTGTTTTGCTTTTTAGTGTAGATGTGAGATCTGAAGTCTTTTTAACCCCAGATCTCACATTACAGAGGACCTGTTCTAGTTATTTCTATTACAAGGGATGTTTACATTCCTTGTAATAGGAATCAAAGTGATAAAAAAAACAGTGTAAAAATAAAAAATAAAAGGTAAAATAAATAAGAAAAAAAAAGGCCTGAGATCGGATTGAAGAGTTGGGCAAAGTGCGTGAGACCGCCAGAAGGCCATTGAGTAAATGCTTGATATTGTCTAGATTGAGGGAATAAGGGGTGTCCCAAGATGGGGAGGTATTTTGAGAAAAAGGGGGATATGTTCATTTTCTTACTAACTTCCCTCCAGGATATTATAGTGTCACACAGAAGAATATTGTTTTTAATGGTGGCTGGTAATGCATACAAAGGACAGTGGAGTAGGGCATCTAGTTTGAAGGGCGCAATTATTTGAGACTCTAGATCAACATTAGAAAATCTGGATACCCCAGAGACCCAATCAATACCCACCCTCATGAGACATGATAGATTATACAGTCTAATATCTGGGATGTTGGCGCCCCCCTCCCGTCTGGGCCTCTGGAGTTTATATAAAGGCTGAGAGAGCTCTATAAAGAATTTGAGAATCTTTATGCTTAAGAAGAAGAGGGATGGTTGGCATGGGATAGAGCAGTTTCGGATAACTAACCATTTTTAAGAGGTGGCATCTGCCCAGAAGGGAGAGGGGTAATTTCGACCAAGACTCCAGTTGTTTCTTAGCTGCTTCAACGACAGGAGGAACATTTAGGGTGTATATAGAAGAAGGTAGTCTGCCTATTTTTATGCCCAAATATTTATTGTGGGACTTGCTATGGAGAAAACAGAATGGTCTAACCACTGAGGGGATTTGGAGTGGGAAAGAGGGAGGATCTCGCTCTTAGCAAAGTTTATTCTAAGACCAGAGCAGGCTCGGAAGTTGTGGAAGATATCGTGGATCTCCGCTCAGCCCCTGGGCAGGCAGCTAACATGGCCAATCCTACATCTCCTCCCACAGCAGGCCCGGCGGAGCCAGCGATAATGCATCTCCCTCCCTCAGCTCTGCCCCAGGAGGACGAGCAATATTCCCACATTGCCCAAGCTGTGGCTGCCCTACTATCCCCAACCATCACCTCGGCCGTTGACCGGGCGGTCACTGCAGGCATTGCGCAACTCCGTAAGGAAATGGGAGAACACTCTAAGAGGATAACTGACATTGAAAATTGCATATCTGATGTTGAGGAAGAAATTCAGGCAAATATGGCCAATGATCAATGCTGTTCCCAGACTTAGCACTACATTCTAGAGAAACTGGAGGATCTGGAAAACCGTTCCCGCCGGAACAATCTCCGAATCATAGAAGTTCCAGAGTCCATCACTAATGCTTCACTGGAAGAATTTTGCTCCTCCAGGATCCCACGGGCCTTGGGGATTTCTGCCCCATGCACAGTTGAAAGAGAACATCGCTTGGGCCCCCCATCAAACGACCGGCGCTCCCCGCACCCTGTAATTGCCCGTTTCCTCAACTATGCTGGAACGCAAAATCTTTGCAACTGGATGCCCACAAACTACTGCTATTTGCGGACTATTCACAGGAGGTCGCAAGGCGATGAAAAGCATTCCAACCAATGTGTTCTGCGCTTTTCCAAAAAGGAATTAAGTTTACATTGGCCTATCCCGCTATTCTTCATTTTACCACCTCAGCAGGTGAAGCTAAATCCTTCTCACACCCAGAAGAAGCTGCAAATGATATCCAGGCCTACATGCAAATCCCGATGGAGACCCAAGCCTCTCCTTCTCCCTCCCGCTCCCCGGGAGTCAGAGACCTGCGCAGCCCAAGAAAGGACTCCCCCAAGAGGGCCCGCTATGGGCACAAATCCTACAAATGAGCACCTAAGATATTTCCGCTGGAGCTCCCTTCCTTTATAGAAAACTATCCGTCCATCTGGCAACTGTATATGCCCCAATAGTTAGGCCCTATGCTAGTTAATATTTTTGCCTTTCCTTCAGTGCAAGGCTGATGGCTTAAGGTTCAATTGTTTGATGCATTCCTCTTTTATATAATTATTGTATGTGATCTTGTATGCTCCCTTACTTATGTTCTTGTCTTTTTCTCTTGCATACCCTCACAGCCTCAGTTTGATATGAGCGGAGATCTCCGGGTGGTGGAGCGCCGTGTGTGACGTATCGGTCCATAGTGTGCCATTACCAGAGGGTGAGGGGAGCACAGCGAAGGTTGTCTGCCGCCTGCAGGGGTGTTTTTGCAGAATTTGTATGCAGGTTAGCTCAGAGCCGCCGCATCCACGTCTACCTCATCAGGCACCGGAACCGGAAGTCACACATCATATCTCAATGGGAACAAATATCATGCTGGATATCTTTACTGATATGGACTGGGTAAAGTGATAGGAATGAAAGGATGCCACATTGTTTGATGGAAATGAAAATTTTCAACCTACAGAGGGCTGAATTCAAAGACACCCCTAAAAAAAAGTGAAAAGCTTATGCAGTAGGCTAGTCCATTTTACTAAAATTGAATTGCAGCAACTTAAAATGGTACTCAGTCATTTGTATGGCCCCATCGTGCTTGTATGCATGCTTGAAAATGTTGCGATATGCTCCTAATGAGATGATGGATGGTGTCCTGGAGTATTTCCTCCCAGATCTGGACCAGGGCATCACTGAGCTTAAGGCCCACTAGAGGATGTCCGGCCCTCAGGCCACCCTTATGAAGTCTGTTTCTGATTGTTTGGTCAGAGAAATTCACACCAGTGGCCTGCTGGAGGTCACTTTGTAGGACTCTGGCAGTGCTCATCCTGTTCCTCATTGCACAAAGGAGCAGATACCTGCTGATAGGTTAAGGACCTTATATTACCCTGTCCAGCTCTCCTAGAGTAACTACCTTTCTCCTGGAATCTCCTCCATGCACTTGAGACTGTGCTGGGAGACACAGCAAACCCTCAATTGCAATGGCGCATATGATATTGATGTGCTATCCTGGAGGAGTTGGACTGCCTGTGAAACATGTATAGGGTCCAGGTATCTCCTCATGCTACCAGTAGTGACACTGACCCTAGCTAAATGCAAAACAGAAAATATGAGTAGGGAAAAAAAATGTCAGCAGCCTCCACCTGTAAAACCATGTGTGTATATGTTTGTTTATACAGTATGTATAGGTTTTGTAGAAGTTGAGGTTAGCTGTTGACTTAATAATTAACATAAATCTGTTGTTTGATTAACTAATTCATTTTTACATTCATATTTTGTTTCATGGAAGCTTTATGTTCTTCCCTGAGTTATCCTTTCCTAAAATGAGTAACCTAAAGAGTCATTAAATCTTTGTTTTCCTAGGAATATTGCTATCTATTATGCATAACGAGCGTGAGTAATTTACTATTGGATGTCTAGTGCACTCAGTGAGGGATAATTATTTATAAAGTGATATCAAGTATATTGCTTTTATTGTTTCTTAAACTGCAAACCCATGAAAGAAAAGAAACGTCTTGGAAAATATAATTACTATAATCATAGGATAATAGAGGAATGTCAACTGCAATTCAAGATAAATGCCCATTGACAAACAGAACTAAAACTGAACAGCAATAAACAAGCTGAATGTTTGATGTTTGCTTAGAGAATTGTTTGTAAAATACAGAGCATCTTATAGAAATGTTTTTGCTGCTGTTCCCTATAAAATTTTCCAACAAGTAGCGTGGCAAAAAGGAAATACACCTCCAAAATTAACAATATATTGTCTGAAATTCATACCCTATAAACTCAAAACAAAACTAGCCCCTCAACTCCCATTAGCAGCACACTGACCAAGCTTAGGGAGGAGTTGAGGACCTTATTAATGCAACAGTATGATATCCACCTTAGGAGACTTTAACTACAATCCTATGCCAACGCCAATAGAGCAGGGAAGTACCTAGCCAATATATTAAAAACAGGCAAGATTTAAAGCAAGGATCTAACATCTGATTCACCCCACTCTTAATCACAAAATTATGAACCCTTAAGATATTGCAAACCAATTTGCAGATTATTATGGGGCTTTATACAACCTACGTGATGACCTAGGAATGAAGACATCCAGGATTTTTTAAAACCGCTACATCTTCCCACACTATCTGACGATCATCTTCGTTCTTTAACTACCTCAATACTGGGCACTTAAACCCCCTTCCTTCCCAGACCAATTTTCAGCTTTTAGCGCTGTTGCAATTTGAATGACAATTGCGCGGTCATGCAACACTGTACCTAAACCAAATTTGTGTCATTTTTTCCCCACAAATAGAGCTTTCTTTTGGTGGTATTTGATCACCGTCAGGTTTTTTCTTTTTTGGTGCACAAATAAAAAAAGACTGAAAAGTTTGAAAAAAAAAAAAAGTTTTTTTGTTTAGGTTATAAAATGTTGTAAATAGATATGTTTTTTCCTGCACTGATGAGCACTGATGATGCCGCACTGACAGGCACTGATGAGGTGGCACTGATGGGGTGGCACTGATGGGGTGGCACTAATATGCAGCACTGATGGGCACTGATAGGTAGCACTGATATGCAGCACTGATGGGCACTGATATGTGGCACTGATAGATAGCACTGATATGCAGCATTGGTGGGCACTGATAGGCAGCACTGATGGGCACTGATAGGCAGCACTGATGGGCACTGATTGGCGGCACTGATGGGCACTGATGGGCACTGATAGGTGGCACTGTTGGGCGGCAATGATCGGCACTGATCGGCACTGATGGGGGGCACTGATCGGCACTGATGGGGGGCACTGATAGGCACTGATAAGCGGCACTGGTGGGCAGTAATGGGCACTGGTGGGCGGCACTGATAGATGGCAATAACGGCACTGGTGGGCAGCACTGATAGATGGCATTGGTGGGCAACACTGATAGGGAGGGCACTGGGGGGCTCTCTGAGCCCTGCTTGCCATCCCTGGTGGCCATGGTGGGCATCCCTGGTGGTCATGGGTGGGCATCCCTGGTGGCTTAGTGGCACCCCTCCCCCCCCAAGGCTGCACTGGTAATCAATCATCTGATTACCAGCACAGACCCCCCCCCTGTGATCACTGAGTAATTAGAAATACTCACTGATCACCCCAGCAGCAGCACCGATCCTCTTCTCTTCTCCTCACTGACAGGATCTGTCAGGAGGAGAAGAGATCAAAGCCATTACAACGGCTCTATTTACATTACATGACGGCTGTGATTGGACACAGCCATCATGTGATCAGGAGGGCCAATCACAGGGCCCTCCTGCCGAATGATGTTGCTCTGTGTCCGAGGGACACAGGCACATCGAGATCGCGCCACTGCGCGTGCCCACGGCGGCGCGATCTCTCTCCTTCTGAAGGACGTTCCGGAATGTCCATTCAGAAGGACGAGACTCCCGCCCGGCCGTATATTTACAATGACCCGGGTGGGAGGTAGTTAAATACAGCAGTTATGCCCATAGAAATAGAAAAAAATTATTGGGTCGCTTCCCAATGGGAAATTCCCAGGCCCTGATCGATTGTCTAACAAATATTCCAAAGTCTACAGCAATATCTTAACACCTAATATGCAAAAATCCTTTGCCAAAACAGCTTCAACCTCCTCCTTCCCAAGGGAGATGCTGAGAGCTTACTTGGTTACCCTACCGAAACTTGGGAAAGACCCCACTACACCTGCCGGTTTCAGGCCTATTTCGCTTCTAAACACAGACGTTAAGCTCTACATGAAACTCATAGCAAAAAGGCTAACTGATATATCTCCTTCCTTGGTCCGGCAGGACCAGATGGGGTTCGTGAGGGGGAGGCAATCCACAGATGCTACCAGAAGGATTGTGAACACAATGTATCATGCTGAAAAAACCCAAACACCTTCTCTGCTTCTCTATATAGACGCAGAGAAGGTGTTCGACAGAGTCCATTGGCAATACATTTCAATGGCTCTGACCAAGTTCGGTTTCCAAGGACCTATACTATCTGCCATCCTGTCACTATACTCTACTCCGTCGGCGCAGGTTCACACTTCCAGGTTTCTGTCTAAACCATTCAACATCTTCAGTGGGACTCGACAGGGCTGCCCACTCTCCCCTACCATTTTTAATTTATTAATTGAACCCCTAGATGAGAGGATTACAGTATATCGAACCCTCTCATTACTGGTTTCAAGGTCAATGCCAAGCCACATGTAATCAATCTATTTGTGGATGATGTTATCCTCATGCTATTCAACCTCTTCACCTCCTTACCACAAGCCCATCAAGTACTGTCCAACTTCAGCACCATTTCATATTACAAAGTTCATTTCGCTAAGTCCCTCATTTTAGACTTGGGTATACCAGGGCCCAATAAAGAATAATACAGCAGGCCCTACCATACTCTTGGAGCACACAAGTGATACCCTATTAGGGATCACTCTGACAGCCTCATGCCCCTCTCTAGCTGTCTATAACCTTAAATCACTTATAACAAAAATCAAACCACAACTCAGAAACATATCCCAGCATGATCTCTCTTGGGCTGTCAGAATAGCGGTGATCAAAATGACAATTCTACCCCAAATTTTGTATATATTCTGAGTCCTACCAATCCCCATTTCCAATAACCTCCTGAATACCCTGTCGAGTCTACTTCAGAGGTGTGTCTGGAAAGACAGAAAGCCAGATGTGAATTTTCCAACCTAACCCCGCACAGATCTGTTGAGGGAGCAGGCATGATTGAGGTAAAAGATTATTATTGGGCGGTCAGATTAGACCAAATCCAGTACTGGTTCAAAGGCTCAGATGAACTATTATGGCTAGAACTTAAATCAGCCCTAGCGCCTACACACAACCTCTCATTGCTTCTCATGAGTGACTTATGGAGACCATGGGACATCTCCAAATTTTCACTGCCAATGAATGCTTCCCTCCTGGCTTGGTGCCATTTACACAAACAAAAAGCAATACCAACCATGGTTGTGGATTATACATTTCCCACGTGACTGCATGAAGCCAAGATACCCTGGCTCTCCACTGGCCCATTAGAAAGATGTGGGTTGAATCACAAGCCCAAACCCATACAAACACAATTCCAAAAAAGTTGGGACACTGTACAAATTGTGAGTAAAAAAGGTATGGACTAATTTACAAATCTCATAAACGTATATTTTATTCACAATATAATATAGATAACATATCAAATGTTGAAAGTGAGACATTTTGAAATGTCATGCCAAATATTGGCTCATTTTTTATTTCATGAGAGCTACACATTCCAAAAAAGTTGGGACAGGTAACAATAAGAGGCCGGAAAAGTTAAATGTACATATAAGGAACAGCTGGAGGACCAATTTGCAACCTATTAGGTCAATTGGCAACATGATTGGGCATAAAAAGAGCCTCTCAGAGTGGCAGTGTCTCTCAGAAGTCAAGATGGGCAGAGGATCACCAATTTCCCCAATGCTGCGGCGAAAAATAGTGGAGCAATATCAGAAAGGAGTTTCTCAGAGAAAAATTGCAAAGAATTTGAAGTTATCATCATCTACAGTGCATAATATCATCCAAAGGTTCAGAGAATCTTGAACAATCTCTGTGCGTAAGGGTCAAGGCCGGAAAACCATACTGGATGCCCGTGATCTTAGGGCCCTTAGATGGCACTACATCACATACAGGAATGCTACTGTAATGGGCACAACATGGGCTCAGGAATACTTCCAGAAAACATTGTCAGTGAACACAATCCACCGTGCCATTTGCTATTGCCGGCTAAAACTCTATAGGCCAAAAAAGAAGTCATATCTAAACATGATCCAGAAGTGCAGGCGTTTTCTCTGGGCCAAGGCTCATTTAAAATGGACTGTGGCAAAGTGGAAAACTGTTCTGTGGTCAGACGAATCAAAATTTGAAGTTCTTTTTGGAAAACTAGGACGCCGTGTCATCCGGACTAAAGAGGACAAGGACAGCCCAAGTTGTTCTCAGCGCTCAGTTCAGAAGCCTGCATCTCTGATAGTATGGGGTTGCATGAGTGCGTGTGGCATGGGCAGCTTACACATCTGGAAAGGCACCATGAATGCTGAAAGGTATATCCAAGTTCTAGAACAACATATGCTCCCATCCAGACGTTGTCTCTTTCAGGGAAGGCCTTGCATTTTGCAACATGACAATGCCAGACCACATACTGCATCAATTACAACATCATGGCTGCGTAGAAGAAGGATCCGGGTACTGAAATGGCCAGCCTGCAGTCCAGATCTTTCACCCATAGAAAACATTTGGCACATCATAAAGAGGAAGATGCGACAAAGAAGACCTAAGACAGTTGAGCAACTAGAAGCCTGTATTAGACAAGAATGGGACACCATTCCTATTCCTAAACTTGAGAAAGTTGTCTCCTCAGAACCCAGACATTTGCAGACTGTTATAAAAAGAAGAGGGGATGCCACACAGTGGTAAACATGGCCTTGTCCCAACTTTTGCGAGATGCATTGATGCCATGAAATTTAAAATCAACTTATTTTTCCCTTAAAAAGATACATTTTCTCAGTTTAAACATTTGATATGTCATCCATGTTGTATTCTGAATAAAATATTGAAATTTTAACCTTCCTAGCGGTATTCCCGAGTGTGACTCGGGGTAAGATTTTAGAGCCAAAAGCGGTAACCCCGAGTCACACTCGGGGTAGCGCTAGGAAGATCGCTGGATGCTGGAAGAGGTTTTACTTACCTTTTCTCCGGGATCCAGCGAAGACTGCGAGCGGTATGCGGCGGCGGAGCTCTCTCCCGATCGTCTGCGAGCCCCGGCTTCCGTCTCCGGCGACGTGACGTCCGCCGGGGGGGGTGGAACCGGCGGCAAATTCGAAAGTAAAACACACCAAACACACTGATACCGTTCAAAATAAAAAAAAATCAAATTACATTGCCCCCCAGTGCCCTTTCCTGCAGTTTTATTGTACTTTTTATGTAAATATATGTGTATATATATATATACATATATATATATATATATACATAATTCTTGTGAATGAGCAGCCCAAAGCAACTGTATACATATTATATATATATATATATATATATATATATATATATATACATAATATATGTATACATACATATATATATACATATATATATATATATATATATATATATATATATATAATAAATGTATACAGTTGGTTTGGGCTGCTCATTCACAAGAATTACATGCAAAATAATGGTACCGCTTTCAGCACCTAAAATCCAAAAGAATCATACCGCCAGGGAGGTTAAACTTCCACATCATTGCATTTTGTTTTTATTCACAATTTGTACAGTGTCCCAACTTTTTTGGAATCGGGTTTGTACTAAGCATAATCGAAGAAACCCAAACTTCCCAGGGAAACTCAATTTACATGCTCCCGCATAGACACCCTATTCCTAGGTTATGCATACAGGAACTTGTATGGCAGATCTACTCTTCCCTGAAACCCAGATCCAAAGGCATATCCCTCTTTTACAACAATCAACAGGGAAAACTATCCTTCAATAGGATGAAAGCTATCATGGGGAGGGATACGGATCTGAATACCTCCTTTACCCCCCAACAATGGCAAACCACCTTCCCGAGAAATTTGCAAAGCAACCCACTGTGTTAACCACTGGGAGCTAACATTTAAAATAACTAACAGATGGTATCCCACACCATACAGATTAGCCAGAATCTACCTGGTCAAATCGGTCACCTATTCCTTTCCTTCTGGGAATGCCCTAGCCTGAAAAGTTTCTGGAATCGGGTTTTCCAAGTCCTTTCATCCCTCACAGGATTCCTCAAGCCCCTTAACCCAGCCCTAGCTATACTCCATAATGGAATAGACTCATACCCCCACCAGCACAGGCTCCAGACATATTGTTAGCTGCCCGTACACTCATGCTCAAAAAATGGAAATCACAAGATTCCCTCAATATGTCAGAAGTCTTAACCATGGTCCAGCAAAACCATATCTTTGAACGCATGTTAGCCATCAATTAACTTACAGTATCTTCCTTCGAACATAGCTGGGCGATATGGTCGAATAATTCTATCTCCAAGGTTTAATGATATACTCATCCACCCACTGGGCGCAATTGGTGTACCCTTATTGTTTAATGTTTGCTTTTTTATTGCTTACTCAATCCCTTTTAAGTTTCTTAACCATCTTTATGCTCCTGTACAGTGACATAAATGCATGTATCATTGTATCACTGCTACTGTACTTCTCTTTTATATATTCAATAAAAACTATTGAAATAAAAAAATTCCCCAAAAAATGGGGGAATTTCTCTGTCTGTACAGAGTTGATTTCCGTCCCTTTTTGAATTAGTAGGATATTCTCCCCTCAGATACTGATAGAATCGTCTTTTTTACTGGTCTACACCAAAAAGTATTTATTTATTTTTTTTAACAGGTGTTTATCAGACATTTTTTTTAAAGTTTCAGTAATTATTTTTGCACTCCAGAACACTGACTTTCTGTTATTACTATAAAGTGGAGACTATCTTGCTCCTTAAGGATCCACATTATACTACCCACTACGAGCCTACTAACGGACCTCCTCAAGTTGGTAACCACACATATATCATCCCAAAGTCTTTTCTACAATACCAAGGTCTGAAGGGGTTTTTCCTTTACTGCCCCTATTTCAACATGGACTTCAGAATTTCATCTTAACAGCCCCGCTAAAAGGAGCAAGCTTTGAAAAGAGACGGGTCTTCTAGAGTGTGATCTGCTATGTCTCCAAGAGACTCAGTTCTCATCATGAAATTCACCAAAAATTCAACATCCCAGCTTCCCAAAAATGTACTGCTCTTACCCTATCACAAAAAAGAGAGGGGTTGCTATCCTGAATAAAGACATGATTTCTATTAAACCTATCTGCACAGAAATTTATGCTAATGTTAGGTATATAATACTCATCTGTGAAGTTAACAATGTTGTGTATACTATAGTGAATGACATTTGCCCAATATGAAACAAATATTTTTCATAAAGAAAGTGTGGAAGCTATTGTACACTGAAACATGGTCTGACTATGCCCCAATCTCAATTATTGTTGAGGGATCCTGCACGGAAACCTGGGCAAACAGGTGATTACGGGGTGATTACGAGACACCAGATTAGCCAGAATCACCCTGCCCCAAATAGAAATTATGTTTTTTATACTCCCCAAAATAAAAGAGGGAAGTAGCAGCCACGTTTTTTTCCCTGTAAAGAACTCCCAGGTAAAAAGGGGGTTTGATGGAAAAGAGGCACCAGAGGGGGGGGGGGGGGGGAGGCTCTGATGTAAAGAAAAGGAGACACTAGAGACTAATGGTATTTTCAATCTAAGTTCAGTGACTTTGACAACGGAGGGGGAGAGAGTTCTTAGTAGAGGGATAAAATTTGCGCCACCACGTCAACTGAAAAAGTATGAGACGTATATTGACGTTCATAAATTTGTCTGCAAAATGAACATCAAGAGGCACTTTATGATTCATCCCATTCAGCCCTCTGCACAGAATGACCCAACTCCTGTGTATAAACATACTAATCTGGCAAACGCCTCCTTATTTAACCCCCACCCCCGAGCAATATAGCCCCGTCCCTGCAGGTCTTTAAAGAAGTGGTCTTGAGGGACGTGGAAAAACTGAAAGTTCCAAAATCCAAACCTGACCCCACTTTGCAATTGGGTCTCAGGCAAATTTGTGAACGTAGGGACTTGATTGTTCGACCTGCGGATAAGGGGGGTGGTATTGTCCTTCTTGGACAAAAGTGAGTACATTAATGAGATGAATAGGCTTCTTTCTGACCGGTCTACCTATATCCAATTAGCATCTAATCCCACAGCTAAATATAGGGTAGAATTAAAACGATTAGTTGATGAGGGGTTTAGGGTGGGCATTCTAAATAAAAAAGAGAGGGCTTACCTGATCCCGGCCTTGTCTCAGGATTCCTGTCATCTACTACTTGCCCAAAATTCATAAACACCAAACCAAACCACCCGGGTGACCCATTATATAGATTCAGTTACATTGAGGATAGGGAAGTATGTAGATGAATTTTTACAGCCTTTTGTGATTAATACTGCCTCCTAGCTTAGAGACACTACGTTACTACAGGATTTTGTGTGGAATGATGGTTACTTGTTGGCCACGGCAGACGTGGCCTCCCTGTACACTATCATTTCACACCAGCACGGTTTGGAAGCAGTGGAGTACTTTCTGAATCTTGATGACTCCCTACCTTTGCTTCAGAAAGATTTTCTGATTGCGCTTCTCACCTTTTGCACCAGCCATAATTATTTTTGGTTTGGTGGCAGTTTCTACTTGCAGAACTGTGGCTTTGCGATGAGGGCCATGTTCGCACTCAGTCTGGCTAATTTATTTATGGCACACTGGGAGAAGGATGTCATCTGGACATTGCCCCCCTTGCAACTACGCTTGTGGAAATGGTATATAGATGATGTGTTCGTCATATGGGAGGGTGATTCAAGTTCTCTTTATTTGCATTATTTGAGAATTTGAACCAGAATAATAGAGGGATCCAACTGCAATATGAAATCAGCGATTCTGAGTTACATTTCTTGGATTTGAATATTTCAGTTCAAAATGGGAGACTCACTACTACCACGTTCTTCAAGAGCACGAACAGGAACGCCTATATCCCCAGGTCTAGTTGTCATCACAAAGCCTGGCTGGATGCGGTACCCAAAGGCCAATTCCAAAGGATTAGACGTAACTGTAGGTGGAAGCGGCGGTGGAGGAGGACGAGGTAGCCAACACTGGTTTTTGTTTTTAATTTTATTTCTTTTTAAATTAGGATACACCCCAAAAGAGTGAGAAAAATCAAAAATACAACAATGGCTGGGTAAAGCCGGTATACATGTCTGATCTGCACAAGGTACGGACAAGTCCTGTGGGATCTATGCCTGGTTCATTTTAATGAAAGTGAGCTTGTCCACATTGGCTCAGGACAGGTGGCTGCACATGTCTGTGATAACGCCCCCAGCTGTGCTAAATACACATTCAGGTAATACACTGGCTGCAGGGCAGGCCAGCACCTCCAAGGCGTAAAGGGCAAGCTCAGGCCATGTGCCCAATTTGGAGACCCAGAAGTTGAAGGGGGCAGACCCGTCATTCAGTATGTGTATAGTACATAAGGAACGGTAAGGAACGGTAAAGAACTGTATATGGTATATGGTAAGGAACGGTGATGGCGGCGGGGGGGGGGCTTTTTTCCCCCTTCTGGGTTGATTCTGGCCTTGGAAAAGGTATGTGTCCCTGGTTGTGGGCCGGGGTCTCCCAAAGCTGTCTAAGTTCTGAAGCCTTCTGGTAGGGACGGGGCTGCACTGGTCTTGCCAGGGACTGGGATTCTGAAAAGTCTGTGGTGTATGTGCCCATGGAGTGGCAGTCCAGGGGTGCCATAATTCACAGTGGATGGCAACACTATGAGTATGGCACCAAGGACACTGCACTTCCTACACACGTTTTTCACACCTGCCTCTAGGGCTGGGCCTTTTGGTCAGGAGTCAGAACCAGAGGAATTTTTTATTCCTGGTCGAAGGGCCTGCCATAATATTGCAACGTGGCACTAACCTTGCACTTCTCCACTATCCCTTTCCCCCACTTTTATGTCTTGTGTTTTTTATTGCGGCGGTACACTTTATTTTGCACACCGTGATTAGTAGGGTGTAGGTCCTTGGGCCTGTCCCTGAAAGTCTTGGGAGGGGGTGGATTTGGCCTTCTGGCTTGGTTCGCCCTCTCTCATGGGGTCTCTCTTCGGGAGAGCCCTACCTAGTACTTGGGGTGGTCTGTTTCAGCAGACCCCCTAAAGAACAGGGCTGCCTGGTTTCAGCCAGGTTAGCCAGTGTAAGTACCCCAGTCCCTGTCTGGAGCCTTGCGTCCCCTGGGGGATCAGGGTCAGGGACCATGTGTACACCCTGTGCACTTTTTGTGTTTCCCTTTTTTGGTGTGCACTTTTTTATGCACCCACCGGGTGATAGTCTGAGTGTGTTCACACACCACGGGCTTAAAAAAAAAAAACAGCTGGAAAAAAAAAGCTTTTCCACATTTCATACATGCTAACCCTGCCTTCTGAGGTGCTGGCGGTGCCCTGGCTGCGTTGGCGACCTCCTCCTCTGCCTTCGCCTTGTGCTTCCACTGTGCCCCCGCTGTCAGGCGGGAATGCCACCAGCATCGCTTCTCAACCTATTGGCTAAGATCAAGTGTAGTATCTGTTGTTATCAGTTATCTGGGTGCCACCCTGCTGTGAACATGGTTCCTCCTCCTCCATCTCCTCATCCTCCACCTCGTCATCCTCCAGAACTGTGCCCTTGCTGGACAATTGTGTACCTGGCGTTTGTGGGTGCAGGAACCCACCATTGGAGCCACTTGTGAATGACTGCCCTGAAAGCCTTGGAAATGATCACTGCTTTGGATGCGGAGGCGGTGGAGGATGAGGATGAGGAAGCGGAGTAGGAGGAGTTAGCAACAGAAGTCAAACTGAAGCGCCCTGCAATCCTCGGTGATGGAAGGAGATGCGCCAAAAAAATTTAAAGGGTGTGTCTCACAGTAACATATGCAGACTAGGCCGCAATTTAATATTTTTTCCCTAAATGGGTTTTTATTGAAAAGCGGAATAGAACAACAGTATCCAACGGGTGTTCTCACAGTAAAATATGCAGACTAGGCCGCAATTTTTTTTCCCTAAATGGGTTTTTATTGAAAAGTGGAATAGAACAACAGTATCCAATGGGTGTATCTCACAGTAAAATATGTAGACTTGGCCGCAATTTTTTTTTCCTAAGTGGGTTTTTATTGAAAAGCGGAATAGAACAACAGTATCCAAAGGGTGTATCTCACAGTAACGTATGAATGAAACATTTTTATTCTTCCCTTTAATTGGTGATTTTTGAAGAGCAGATTAGAACAGCAGTGTCTAAACACTGTATGTCACAGTACAATATGAAGGAAAAAAGTTTTTTTTTTTTTAAATCCAGATTAAGCAGACACATATGCACTGAGCTTGCATTACATGGCTGTTACACGCTGCACGCCTAACAGGTTGGATACTGTTGTTGTTCTATTCCGCTATTGAATAATAAAAAAAAAAAAACATTTGAATGAAAACCTGAAAAATTATTTCCTGACAGACTCCATGGCAGCAAACCTACCCATAGGACATCACTCCCATAAATCTTTGCACCTGTTCAGCACACGTGTTCCTTTTTTGTCCTCCAAAGGATTACCTGTATCCTACCTGAAGATGGATCCCGGGAGATGGATGTCTCTACCAGTCGGGTATTGAGTTCTCCAATAAGCCCCAGCTGCTGCAGGGTATGGAGTAGGGGCGAAGATGCATGCAGCCTTTGGCCAAAAAGCCCAGCTGCTGCAGGTGGCCGGTACCCTAAGGGTGACTAAGTCCGGTGTGTGTTCATCCATCCCTGGTGGCCAGCAGTTTGTGAGTATCTCTATTTGATATCTCCATGGCAGCTATATTTGTGTTTTGCTCATAAAATGCCTTTTGTGTGTATTACCTTTTGATTTTCCATGTTCCCTGGTGGCTAGCGGTCCGGGGCCGGTCGGCGATCACTTCCTGATCGGCCGCCGGTTCGGTGCGCTACTGCACATGTGCGGGCGCCTCGGGAACGAGGCTTGGTTCTCGCGCATGCGCAGTGGCAGCGCGTCGCATGTGCAGTAGATTTTTCATGCGGCGATCGATGATGACGTCATGGGGCGCCATATTTAAATCCCCAAAGCTGTCAGCAGAATCTGTGTGTTTACACACTGCTGATGAGAAGACGTCTGTGGTGTTTGCCAGCTGGTTTTCTCGCTTGGAAGGAATACTTATTGCTGCATCGCTGCCGCTCTGCTCTGTTCCCTACCTGGTTTCCTGGTGAGCCAGTCCAGTGGTCCAGTTTGGGAGCTTTCCCCCCCTCTCCCCCTCCCCCCCATATTTGCTTCCTTTCTGACATCGTTGTCCGGCTCATCCCTGTAGGTCAGCACCAGAATGGAAGCCTCTCTGCCCTCCGGTGGTCAGCCCGCCCTTAACAGGTATTAGGGCTTTTCGGGTTGGGGTGCGGGTTATGGGAGGGATTGGAACACATGTGTTCCTAGCTTCTTGTTTCTTTTTTCTTTGTTTTCTTGTTCTTTCAGCCCTTCTCGTTCAGAGACTCGGCACTCCTCTCAAAGGAGTGAAAGGCGTTCAAGTTCCCACCACCGGCACTCTTCTCGGAGGTCCCCATTGGGCTCCCAACATCATAAGAGAGCGTCAACATCATCCAGTCACTCACGAAGACCTGAAAAAGCAGGTTGTTGGGGCTGTGGCGCTCGTGTCCCTGAAAAGAAGTCCCTGTGTGACAATTGTTTTTCCCAGGCTGCGTATTGAAGCCCTTGTCAAAAAGGTAGTGAAGGACTCTTTGGCCGAATTGGGTGTCAGTCAACCCCAAGGCTCTGTAACAGCTCCTCTAAGCCCTTCCCCTGCGATGCTTCAACCGCAGGAAGACTTTGAATCTGCTCATACAAGCCATCAATCGGCACTCTTGTCGGATAGCGACTCTGAAGTGGAGGACCCCTGTCTGGGGTTTGAGTACGCCTTGGTTCCTTCCCTGGTAAAGGCGGTCAGGGAGACCTTAAATTGGGAAGAGTCAGCTGTTCCTCTTCCCAAACAAAATAAATATTTTAAACAGCTCAATAAGGAGCGTGTTAATTTTCCCTTCCTGGGGGAGTTGGGAGACATCATATCAGAGGAGTGGAGTAAGGTGGAGAGGAAAAACTCTTTGGTCTCCAAGATGTCCAGATTGTACCCATTCAGTGAGGAAGACGTCAAAAACCTCGAGTCTCCTCCTCCAGTGGATGCAGCAGTGATGAGGCTGGTTAAGCACGTAACCCTCCCCTTAGAGGATACGGTCTCTTTTAAAGATCTGCTTGACCGCAGGATGGATTCGGACCTGAAGAGGATCTATCTGACGGCAGGTATGGCCTGCAATCTGGCTCTGGCTTTAGCTGCTCTATCCAAGGCTATGGAATCATGGGCTGATGTAGTAGATGAGTCCGTCAGATCAGTGTCGGAAGAAGTGGCCAGGAGTTCCCCAATCCAGGAACTTAGGTTGGCTTTGTCTTTCTTGGGGAGGCTTCCATAGATCTGATCCGTCTGTTGGCCAGAGTTATGCTATCCTCAGTCACGGCAAAAAGGGCTTTATGGCTTCGTCCTTGGGTTGCTGATCCGGCGTCAAAACAGGTTTGGTGCCGTATTCCCTTTGAGCGGTCCTCCCTTTTTGGGAACAAGCTTGATGAGGCCATAACTTGGGCTACGGGCGGGAAGTCTGGGTTTCTTCCCCAGGATCGGCACCAGTTCAACGTGAAGAAAGGGCAGCCTAACAGAAAATTTGTCCCAGATCGGGCCAGGGAGGCTCGTACATACAGACCTGGACGAGAATTATACCGTAATTGGAGGTCCAGACAATCCTCCAGGAAGACTTCAAAAATGTCTCCTCTGGTGACCACGAGCCCACTAAGTCTTTTTGAAGTTGGGCCCGCTCAGGCATGCCGAGTGGGAGCACGTCTACTCTCCTTCTGTCATGTCTGGGCGGCTTCGATTCGAGACCCCTGGACCGTCAGGACGGTGTCTTCAGGTCACAAGTGGGTCTTCAAAGAGATGCCAGGTTCAAGATTCCTGCCTACTGCTCTACCATCCCTAGTAAAAAGACGTCAAATTTGACTTTCTTACGTAGAGTCTCTCGTTGCTCAAGGGGCTGTCATCTCCGTTCCAGAGTCCGAGCGAAGCCAGGGAATATACTCTCCGCTTTTTCTGGTTCAATGGAGACCAGTCATAGATCTGACTTTCTTAAACCAGTTTATAAAGAAAGAGATATTCAAAATGGAGACCCTGCTATCCATACAACAAGCAGTTTGATTGGATGGTGTCCATCGACCTGAAGGACGCCTATTTTCATGTCCCTGTGGCAGAAGATTTTCAGAAGTATCTACGGTTCGCAGTGGGCGACTCACATCTGCAATTTATCTGTCTCCCATTTGGGCTTTCCACATCTCCACGGACCTTTTCAAAAATCTGGTTGGCCGTGGTAGCCCTGTTGAGAACAAGAGGTATTCGGCTCCATCATTATTTGGACGACCTCCTCCTGTTGTGTCAAAACAGAGATCAACTCATAGATCATCTTAAACAGGTCGTATCTACTCTCCAGAGCTTCGGTTGGCTACTGAATGCAGAGAAAAGCCACTAGACCCCAACACAGTCCCTTGTTTACCTCGGTGCCTTGTTCGATACAGCGAGGGTGACAATCTCTCTTCCAGAAGAGAAAGTAGGTATAGTCCGGGACAGAGTTCGCTTCGCCCTCTCATCTTCCCATCTCCAAGCACGTCAATGCCTGAAGGTGATTGGGACTATGGTCGCAGTAGTCCCCATGGTGAAGTGGGCCCTGTGGAGGGTGAGACCCTTTCGGGAGGGATTCCTGCAACAATGGGACGCATGGCACCTGGATCAGCCTATCTTTCTGACTCCAGTCATGAGAGCGAGTCTCCCTTGGTGGTTGTGCAAATATCAACTGCTGAACTGCCATTCACTGAGACCAACTCCGTGGGTAGTGATCACCTCAGATGCCAGCAATATAGGCTGGGGCGCCCACTGTCTTTCGGAAGTGGCTCAGGGCAGGCGGAGTTTTCTTACTCAAGGGATAGTATCCAACGTCCTGGAACTTTGGGCAGCATTTCAAGCTCTACGGGCGTTCTCCCATCTTACAAAGGGCCTACCTGTCATGCTAAGGCTGGACAACACCTCAGCGGTAGCGTATGTGAGGAGGCAGAGAGGAACGCGCAGCTGGTCCCTATTGAGGGAAGTGGAGCCGATCATGTCATGGGCACAGAGAAATCTTTCAGATCTGTCGGCAGTTTACGTTCCAGGAATCCAGAATGTCCAAGCGGATTTTCTGTTCAGAGTAAACCTGGACAACAACGAATGGTCCCTCCACAGGGAAGTATTCAGCTGGATTCTGTCATTGGGGTTCTCCCCAGAAGTCGACCTCTTTGCCTCCCCCTGCAACCACAAGCTAGAGAAATATTACACGAGGTTCAGGGATCCCCAGGCATTCGGGGTGGACGCCCTCTCGGATCAGTGGAGATTTCACAAAGCATATGCATTCCCGCCAGTACCGGTAATATTGCGATTTCTTCGGAGACTCAGATCGGAGGCGGTAGAGATTGTGGCAGTAATTCCCTTCTGGCCCAACAGGCCATGGTTTTCCCTTCTGACTCTTCTCAGTGTCCAAGACCCAATTCCACTGCCCATCAGACCGGATCTGTTGTCCCAGGGGTCTGTGCTCCATCCATGCCCTGCTCGTCTACATCTGAGGGTATGGAGGTTGAGAGGAGGAGGTTTAAGACATTAGGTTGTCCTGAAGATGCAATTTCTACACTCCTCAGTGCTAGAAGAGACTCGACAAATAGGGTCTACCAAAGAATCTGGTCAAGATTTTCCTCACAGTTGGCTGCAAGACCTGATCCTCAGTCTTCCATCAAAATCCAGGATGTGCTGATCTTCCTGCAACAGGTTTGGATCTCCCACTTTCTGTGAGTTCCCTCAGAGTCCAAGTATCGGCTATCTCATCCTTCACGGGTATCTCCTGGGTTAGTCATACCTTAATACGCCAGTTCTTTAAGGGAGCAGTTAGAATTAGGCCGCAAAGAAAGCCTAGGTTTCCTAAGTGGGACCTTCCTCTGGTGCTGGATTTCCTATCAAATCATATTCAGGACATGTTTGAGTCCATTACCATCAAAGAGCTTACTCTGATGACGGTCTTCTTAGTAGCTGGGACTTCGGCAAAAAGAGGGTATCAGAGATTGGGGCCCTCGGGGCACAAGAGCCCTTTTTGACATTCTTTCCCGATAGAGTGGTTCTTATTCCCATGTTGAATGCAAGACCAAATGTAACATCAGTCTTCCATGAAAACGTTGAAATTGTGTTACCTACTTTCAGACAAGAGGAAGACTCTCCGGTTCATCCACTGGATGTTGGTAATTGCATCAGAAAGTATCTGGAAGCCACATCTTCTTTCAGAAAGTCGGAGTATCTTTTTGTCGCCTTTCATGGCAAAAACAAAGACTCAAGGGCCTCTACAAGATCTATCTCCTCGTGGATTATTCAGGCCATCCAGTGGGCTTATAGGGCTAAGGGCTTGACCCCTCCAGCAGCAGTTACGGCTCACTCGACGTGGAGCGTTTCTACCTCGTGGGCAGTTTCCAGACACGTAGCTCCTGATGTAATCTGTAAAGCAGCAGCGTGGTTTTCCATTAATACCTTTTTTGTCCCACTACTGTGTTTCTTCTGCAAGTCTTGCCTGTTGACAAAGTGAATTAAACTTTATTCTGTTCAGCACCTGCCCACCCTGTGTGTACGGCGAGTTATTTACCGATACGTATGCTGCCATGGAGTCTGTCAGGAAAACTGAAAATTTATATCAAATACTTACCGTAATTTTCCTTTCCTGATGGACTCCATGGCAGCAGGAGTTCCCTCCCGGATTCTGTGGAGGATAGTTACAGAACACGTGTGCTGAACAGGTGCAAAGATTTATGGGAATGATATCCTATGGGTAGGTTTGGAGGCGGGGCCAAATCCGATACGTATGCTTCCATGGAGTCCATCGGGAAAGGAAAATTACGGTAAGTATTTGATATAAATTTTCCATTTTTTTTTCCCTTAAAGTGTTGATTTTTGAATAGCAGATTAGAACAGCAGTGTCTAAACACTGTATGTCACAGTAAAATATGAAGGAAAAAAGTTTTTTTTTTTTTAAATCCAGATTAACCACTTGCCTACAGTGCACTTTCACCCCCTTCCTGCCCAGACCGATTTTCAGCTTTCAGCACTCTCACACTTTGAATGACAATTACTCAGTCATGCAACACCGTACCCATAAAAAAATTGTGTCCTTTTTTTCCCCACAAATAGAGCTTTCTTTTGATGGTATTAAATCACTACTGGGTTTTTTTACCCATAAAAAATGTGTCCTTTTTTTCCCACAAATAGAGCTTTCTTTTGATGGTATTAAATCACTACTGGGTTTTTTATTTTTTTGTGCTATAAATAAAAAAAGACTGAAAATATTGTGAAAAAACGCATTTTTCTTTTTTTCTGTCATAAAATTTTGCAAATTAGTAATTTTTCTTCACAAATTTTGGCCAAAATTTATACTGCTACTTATCTTTGGTAAAAATAACCCAAATAAGTGTATATTATTTGGTCTTTGTGAAAGTTATAGAGTCCACAAGTTATGGCGCTAATCATTAAAAATGTATCACACTTGATCACACCTGATGTACTGAAGGCCTATCTCATTTCTTGAGACACTAAAAAGTAAGGAAAGTACAAATACCCCCCAAATGACCAATTTTTGGAAAGTAGACATTCCAATGTATTTAAAAAGGGGCATGGTGAGTTTTTTGAAGTTGTAATTTTTTCCCGCAATTCTTTGCAAAATGAATGATTTTTTTTTTACAAATTGACGTATTAACAGGTTATTTCTCTCACACAGCATATGTATACTTGCAACTACACCCCAAAACACATTCTACTACTCCTCCTGAGTATGGCGATACCACATGTGTGAGACTTTTTCATAGCCTGGCCACATACAGAGGCCTAACATCCAAGTAGCACTGTCCGGCATTCTAGGAGCATAAATTACACATATAATTTCCTGACAACCTATCGCACTTTTGAAGGCCCTGGAGCACCAGAACAATAGAAACCCCCATAAAATGACCCAATTTTGGAAAGCAAACAGCCCAACGTATAATTTTTGAGGCATAATGTATCTTTTGAACTTGTCATTTTTTTCCACAAGTTTTTGGAAACTGTGGAAAGAAAATGAAAATGCATTTTTTTTACACAAAGCTGTCCATTTATGCAATATTTCTAACACATAGCATGTACATAGCAAAAATTGCACCCCAAAATACATTCTGCTATTCCTCCTGAGTATGGGGATACCACATGTGTAACACTTTTACACAGCCTGGCCACATACAGAGCCTTAACATCCAAGTAGCCCTTTACACAAAGTTGTCCATTTATCCACTTTAAGACTGGGCCTATTTTTGACACTCGGTGTTTACAAGCTAAAATCATTTTTTTTGCTAGAAAACTACTTAGAACCCCCAAACATTATATATATTTTTTTTTCAGAGACCCTAGAGAATAAAATGGAGATCGTTGCAATATTTTTTATCACACCATATTTGCGCAGCAGTATTCCAAATGCAATTTTTTTGAAAAAAATTCTGTTTTTTTTTTCATTAAAAAAATAAGAAAACAGTAAATTTAGCCCAATTTTGTTCCATAATGTGAAAGATAATGTTATGCCGAGTAATTAGATACCCAACATGTCATGCTTAAAAATTGCGCACGCTCACAGAATGGCGCCAAACATTGGTACTTAAAAATCCCCATAGGCAACAATTTAAACATTTCTACAGGTTACCAACTTAGAGTTACAGAGGAGGTCTAGGGCTCAAATTATTTCTCTCGCTCTAACGATTGCAGCAATACCTCACATGTATGGTTTGAACACCGTTTACATATGTGGGCGGGACTTGCGAGCTAACGGGGGACAGGGCGCTTTAATTTTTATTTTGTTTTTTTTTTTCTTTTTTTTTTTTCCTATTTATTTTATTTATTATTTATTTATTATTTTTTTATTTTTACACACAATTTTTATTCCTATTACAAGGAATGTAAACATCCCTTGTAATAGAAATAGGCATGACAGGTCCTCTTTATTGTGAGATCTGGGGTCAAAAAGACCTCACAACTACACTAAAAAAGAAAAAAAAAAAAGCGGCCCTTTAAACCGGTTGCTAGGCAACGACTTTTGACGTAGCTCCGGTCCTCCAAGACCATACAGTCGAGTGAGGGCCATCTTGCCCTCACTCGACTTCCTGTCTCTGAGGATCTGGGACCGGATAGTTTTCCCCGCTGCCGGCGGGTCCGGTAAGCTAGGAAAACGTCTGGGACGCGGCGGGAGTGGGGGGGCACCTCTTCCCCTGCACCGTAAGGGTAATTGCATGGCGAAAGCGCCACTGGGACCACCCTTATCTGAAAGCCGACCGCCCGCTGTTTAAAAAAATACCGGGGTTATGGCAGCTATCTGCTGCCATGACCCCAGTATTTAGCTTTTAATGGCCGACGTATAAAGTCGTTAGGCGGTCGGTAAGTGGTTGCATGTATATAGCAAAAATTGCACCCCAAAATACATTCTATAAAGGAAAGTGTACAGGAATAGTCCGAGTCCATCTCCGATCCGCTACGATTAGCGATTTCAAATAAGGAATCGGATTCGGATATGGATTCGGATACTGATGAGAGCTCCCCGGTGCTCTCATCAGTCATGGAGAGGACCTGAAGGGCCTCCTCGCTGCTGTGCATCCTTTTTGACATGCTGGCTGTGATGGGCTGTGCGACGGGTGACGGTTGACTGCAGATGATCACTGATGGGTGGCAGGTGACTGATAGGTGGCAGGTGATGGTCACTGATGGGGTGACAGATGACGATGACTGATGGGTTGACAGATGACGATGACTGATTGGGTGACAGGTGACGATGACTGATGGGGTAACAGGTGACGATGACTGATGGGGTGACAGATGACAATGACTGATGGGGTGACAGGTGACGATGACTGATGGGGTGACAGATGACAATGACTGATGGGGTGACAGGTGATGATGACTGATGGGGTGACAGGTGATGATGATTGATGGGGTGACAGATGACGATGACTGATGGGGTGACAGGTGACAATGATTGATGGGGTGACAGATGACAATCACTGATGGGGTGACAAGTGACGATGATTGATGGGGTGACAGATGACGATCACCGATGGGGTGACAAGTGACGATGATTGATGGGGTGACAAGTGACGATCACTGATGGGGTGACAAGTGACGATGACTGATGGGGTGACAGGTGACAGTGATTGATGGGGTGATAGGTGACGGGCGATGGTCAACGATGGGTGACAGGTGACAGGCGATGGTGCGCGGCATTACTGATGGCAGTCTCTGGTGACAGGTGCACTTTAGGCTACGTTCACATGTGAGCGTAGTGATCACGGGCAGAATCACCACGCTTCTGCCCGCGATCCGGAAATCATTGCAGATCGCGGGATGCCTGTGCGTTGCCCGTGATTTGCAATAGCACCCCAAACGCTGTGCGATGTTGCCGTGATTTCCGCCTGCCGAATCGAGGTAACATCACGCAAACAACGCATGACGCCCCAAAGAAGCTCTTGTACCTTTTTTGGCGTCATGCGTTGTTTGCGTGATGTTACCGCGATTCACAGGCGGAAATCACGGCAACATCGCACAGCATTTGGGGTGCTATTGCAAATCACGGGCAACGCACAGGCATCCCGCGATCTGCAATGATTTCCGGATCGCGGGCAGAATAGCTGTGATTCTGCCCGCGATCGCTGCGCTCACATGTGAACGTAGCCTTATGGGTGGCAATTTCTGGGCACTGATGAGGTGACTGTTGGGTGACAGGTGCAATTGGGGGGGGGGGCTGAGGACTGTGTGGGGACCTTTATTGGTGTGCTTTTACATTGTGACAGGTGTACAGAGCATTAACTCACTGTTTCTGGCTCTGCTCTCCTCACACTGGAAACTGTGTGAGGGGAGAAGAGCTAGTAACATTGAGTTACTGCTCTGTGTTTACATTTTGTGATCGGGTGTGAGTGGATTCACAGCCGATCACATAGTAAACAGCCACTGTCAGTGACTGTTTACTACTGCCGTGACTAGCTGTGTTCCTAGGGAACACAGCGCCACTGACATGACCGCGCTGCGCGCTCCCGATCGCGCATGCGCAGTCTTCTTCCGGGCTTTCCCATTGTGATTGGCTGTGTGATTGGAACACAGCCGATCACGTGGGAAACAGCCATGCCCATTGGCTGTTTCCCCCCTGCCGGTGACGCGCTGTGTCCCGGGGACACGCCGCTACCGACAGTGCAGGGCGGCGCGCACACGATCACGCGCCTGCCCTGCCTGAATGGGCGAACGTCATATGACGTCTGCCCAGAACAATGGCCACACCGTCCCGCCGTAATTTGACGGTGGGCAGGCGGCAAGTGGTTAAGCAGACACATACAGTATGCACTGAGCTTGCATTACATGGCTGCTACACGCCGCACGCCTAACAGGTTGGATACTGTTGTTGTTCTATTCTGCTATTGAATAAAAAAAACTAATTTGAATGAAAAACTGAAAAATAATTTTTTTCCCCTTAAATTGTTGATTTTTGAATAGCAGATTAGAACAGCAGTGTCTAAACACTGTATGTCACAGTGAAATATGAAGGAAAAAAGTTTTTTTTTTTTTTTTAATCCAGATTAAGCAGACACATATGCACTGAGCTTGTATTATATGGCTGCTACATGCTGCATGCCGCCCACCTAACAGACTGATAAAAGTTTTTTTTTTCTTCCTCCTCCTCACTGGGCTCTGATCAGGGAAAAAAGATTGTGCACTGCACCCCCACACAATAAAATCGATGTAGATCGCTGTCTGATTAAAGAAGATTCTCTTATTCTTTCCCTGAAAGCAATCTCCAGCCTGCCCCTACAATAATTTCCTATCTCTCCCTCATATCAGCAGCAGCAGGAACCTGACCCTACAGTAGTTAGAGCAGAATGACGTGCGGCGCTACGTGACTCCAGCTTATATAGAGGCTGGGTCACATGCTGCACTGGCCAGTCACAGCCATGCCATTAGTAGGCATGGCTGTGATGGCTTCTAAGGGCACACTAGTTAAACGCTTGTTGGTTGGCTGCCCTGCAGCTGTTGAAACCGCGCCATTAAAACCGCGCCAAAACATTAAAACAATGCCAAAACATGAAATAAAGTTACCGAACAACGGACTGTATCCCGAATATACAGTAAAATGTCCGGGTCCGTGTCCGGGTACCGAACACCCAAAAGTCCGGTACGATCTCGAACAATACAGTCCATGTTCGCTCAACCCTAGTTAACACCCATGATCTGTGATTTTGTAATATTTAGTTTGTAATAGGATACTGCACTGAACTCATTTAGCATTTCTCTACTTCTATTAAAGATGACAATGGATTTGTAAGAATGAGCATGACATAGTCGGCGAATAAGCTGACCTTATGTTCAACTTCAGCTACCTTCCAACCAGTAATCTTCGCGATGCTCCTGATACTCTGAGCCAAAGGTTCCATAAGCAACGCAAAGACAACCTGGGGAAAGAGGGCATCCCTCCCTAGTCCCGTTGGTAATCTTAACTGACTTAGACAAAATTCCCGATGTGAGTACACTTGCTGATGGACTAGAATAAAGAGCCATTATATTTTTTTTTAGCCAATCTTCAATCCCAAATTTATCCAACACCGTCTCCAAATATCCCCAATGAATCCTGTCAAACTCCTTCTCCGCGTCCAAAGAGAGGAGCAGAAAAGGCGTCCGACAGGACCCCATCAGCGTCAGCAGATTCAGAAGTCTTCTCGTGCCATCAGGAGCCTGCCTTCCTGGCACAAATCCCACCTGGTCTGCATGTACCAATTGGGGTAGAAACCTCTGTAATCTACTTGCCAACAACTTGGCAAAAATTTTAATATCTGCGTTTAATAATGCAATTGGCCTATAAGATGAGGGGTCCTTAGGGTCTTTCTTTGGCTTTGGGATTGTTACAATTACTGCCTTCAACATTTCTGATGGGAATGTACCAGTAGAGGCTGCTAGTTCAAATACTGATTTTAAGTGTGGGACCACCTCTGTAGATGAGCTTTTATAAAATTCGTTAGAAAAACTGTCCTCCCCTGGTGATTTATGATAAGGAAGTTTATTAATAATTTAAATGATTTCCTGGGTTGAAAAAGGTTGGGATATTGAGTTTAATTGGTCTTCTGTAAGTTTAGGTAATGAGATCTGTTTCAGATAGTTTGAGGTAATCTCTGAAGTAGGTTTAGAAATGGTTACATCTGTTTGAAGATCATGTAATGACTGATAATAATCTGCAAAGGCATTAGCAATATCCCTAGGATTTGCCAAACTCTTATGAGAGTGAGGGTGTAAAAGTTCTTCTATTTTTTGGCCAAGTTGTTTAAACTTAACTTTTTTAGCTAACCACCGCCCCACCTCATTACCCAAGCCATACTGTTTGGCTTTAAGAATCTTCAGATGGTGTTCTGATGGTGAATCTTCAGATGGTGTTCAGCAATAGCCTTAACTCTTGCCTATGTTTTAGTATGGTCTGTGTACATTGCGGGGTAGGGTTTTCTTTATTTGTCTTTTCTGCTGAGGCTAAACTATCAAGGATATCTAGTATCTTTTTTTCTCTTTGGCGATTAACATATGATGACATTTTAATCAAAATTCCCCTCATATACAGTATGCTTTATTGTTTTTTTTTTCCAAATATATTGTCTAAACTCTTGTACCAACATATCTCTAAATTTCTTTTTTATACACAAGATGGCGATCATCTGATCTGCCTTTTTGTCGATTCAAGGACAATATCCCCCCGGACAATATCCCCCCTGGACAACATCCCTCCGGACAATATCCTCCCTGGACAATATCCCCCTAGACAATATCCCCCCTCTAACCCTAACCCCCTAACCCTATGTCCAGGGGGATGTTTTCCGGGGGGATATTGCCCGGGGGGATATTATCTGGGGGGATGTTGTCCCGGGGGGATATTGTCCGGGGGGATATTGTCCTGATACCCTTTTTGTCGGTGAAGCTTATCTTCGGTATTTGTCGATGAGGTTTATCTTTTAGTTTTCCCCTCGCATCCCCTTGTGGCTGGTCTCTCACCAGCGCCATTTTAGAGAAAGTATGAAGTGGGAATGCACATGCGCAGTTACGATGGTGAATGGGTCGATATATTATGCTCAGGACATCACTTTTTGTGATCCTGTGCCCCTGATGACACTGATTAAAGGCAAAACGCATTTAGAAGAGCTTGACTAGTGACACCATCACACCTGCCGAGTAGTGTAGGCACAGCGTTCTCTCTCTCTTGCTGTGCTGTTTTAACATACTTTTGTAAGTTCCTGTCCTTTTATAATAAATGGTCATATAGCGGATTTACACTATGAGTACCCCTGTTACTTTTTACCTGTTTGAGGATGTCTTGCCTGTAATGCTGATTTCTTAAAGCGGATTGGACCTGACAGCAAGCAGCAGGTTGCTGAATACCACTGAACTCCTGAAGCTTGTTTATAACATGCTGTTTTGATTTATTTATGTATTTATACATCTTTGTTTTTTTATTGTTTTTGTATGTGTAAATGCACACTTATTTTGGGTATATGTACCTTTTACCATCATTTTACCATCTAGTATTCAGATGAGCAGTAGTGATGAAGCTCTAAACACATATTTTTACACTAAGCGCAAAATATTTTTAGATTTTTATGTTGTATCCTTGCTTTCTCAGGAAGTTCTGTCCTGGGCTGTATAGAGATATCCTTCTATGGTTCCATCCTAGTACCACACCACTCTCTATTTCCTTTTGGGGTCTACACGCATACGCTGGTGTATATGTTCAGGCTGACGTTTGTGCATGTGTGTGCCCCTCTCCCCTCCCCGTCTCCTCAATTGTGTGGATGTGTGTGTGCGTAGCCAATGCACGCACATACACACACTGCTCGTTACACCATCCTCCCTTTTCCTTTTTCCTTTTCCTTTCCCCTCAATTTATTTGAAGCGTATAGTTCCTTAGTATAGGTCCCACACCTAAAGTTTTATATTTGGCTTACCGAGTTAAGTTTTTCAAGCTCTCCAAGGTTTGTTTGTAGAGGAGGTATGGCACGCGTAAATTCGTGTCTGAAGCTCTACATGCCATATTCAACGAGTCACACTATATGTACACATATATTTAGATGGTTTTAATATAGAATTTATATAATGAATCATTATGGTTCAGTATGTATATATAAGTGTATGCATCTGTATATACATGTATATTTATATGTGTGTATGGTATATATAATTATATATATGTATATATTTTTTATTCATAGTTGTATAATTTAATTGGATATTGAACAATTTTTTATTTATTGATTCACTCTCTTATACATGTGATTCTTATTCTGGCTTAGCAAGTTACATTATTGGTACATAGGTACCCATCATTTAATATTATTAATGCTAATGTTAATTTTAACTTTATTGGTTCAGGTTATTTTATCTGATGTTATAATATCTTCATTGCTATTTTAAATATGTGCGACCACCATTTTCCAATCTTGGTGAGCCCTCCAACCAACTCCCACCAGAGTCGATTCTGTATGGTGCATCTAAATATAGTTCCCCTAGATATGGTCCATATGGTACAGTGTACATGATACATCAGCGGGGCACACTTGTGTCCTCCCTTTTGCGGTTACTATAGGAACAGCTTGCCGGGGACGGAAGTTGTCATTGCCTGGATGGGCGGAAGTGACGTTATGCGGTGATGCGCACGCCAGTTCCGGGACGAGCGGCGTGCGTTCCACCGCTGTCCCGCCGCCAATGTATACGGAAGCCGGAAGTCGTCACGACCTGGATGGGCGGAAGTGATGCTATGCGGTGGTACGACCGCTAGTTCCAGGATGAGCGGCGTGCGTTCCACCGCCGCCCTGCTGTTATAGCATACCATCTGGAATATCCGGGTAGCCGAGCTTACAGTGAACACCATTAGACCACCAGGGAATATACCCAATACGCCCAGTATGAGATACTGGATTATCGACCTACACGATGGTTTCAACTTATTACAGCAAACCACTAACGGTCCGCAGTGTATCATGATGGCAACTTCACACGCCATCTACTTACAAAGAGTGTGTGTATGCACATCTCTTTGGATGTGTAAAAGCAATGGCTCGTTTCCCACTAGGCGTCGGATTGTCCCTCTGTAACTGCTTGGAGAATGTGATGCCCTATTTGGTTTAGGACCACGACATGCACAGGTCAGTTTACCACATTAGTTTTAATCTTACATTTTGATATGTATGATATGTGAAATGGAGTCCACGATGAGCTGGGAAGTTTTTTGGATAGCTCACCAATTGAATAAATGGTCGCGTGGGGCTAGCCAATCAAAATGTAACTACATTTGTGACTTGCAACAGTTTTTGGGTAATTGGCTGTGTAGCCACGCCCATTTGGGCGATATCTCCTCCCACATCCCCCAGGGGTCATGTGGAGGCCTGGCCCTACATATTATATTTAAACTATGGACTTGACCATGGCCTCCAGGCTCTGAGGAAGAGGCACAGCCTCGAAACGCGTCAGCCCCCTGCTTCCAGTAAAGACGTTGATCCTCTGGTAGGAGGCAGGTGTATGGAATTGATGTGCCTGAACTTCTTGTTTGTTTGTGAGTATTTGATTTTAAACAATTTTATCCAAATAAACTTGCTGAGGATAATGCGCTAAGCTGGTGCGCCCTTCTTTTGCTTTGTATTTTCAGTGTCTGGTCGACCACCCTGGTCGTAAGGGGCAGCAAAGCCTAGCCATCATGGATGCCTAATACCAGTACGAGTTCCAGGATTGAGACAGCCTGAGGACCAGGTTCCGAGCGCAGGAAAGGGGGTGCTGTCCAGCACTTATCTTTTTTTGCTGTATAGAGATAAACCTAAAGAAATGAAGGACTTTATTGGTAATCTAGAACACATAGAACAAAAAAAGTTTTTTTTTTTTCTTTTTATAAAAAGGACAAGTTCCTTATTCATTTGTAACAATAACCATTAAAACAAAAAATCAAATGTATTGTCTTTACACAGCAGTAGATAAACTCCCCTAATAAAGATGCATAAACCACAGAACAATATCAGTTAAAAACAGGACATCTGCAGGACATCAGTACACACAAACAGCAAGCATTTTTTATGGAAAGTACTGGTTCTCAGGAGGATGGAAATAGCACAGTAGTGATTCTAGATAAATACACAAACATAAATATTACCACATTATTGAAGAGAAAAGATGGGATATTAGCTTAATAATATAATCAGACTTACCTAAATCCAGCTACATATCCGTTGAAGCATGGGAATCCGCGTTGTGCAGCTTTCCTCTGGCGAGCGCTCGAATGCAGATATTAGGGAATGCCTGGGAGGAACAGCAAATAACCTGCAGAAAATAAAATAAGAAAAAGAGGAAAGAATGTGTGTAAAACACTAGAACAGAGTAAAACAAATCTAGATCACAGCCATAACAAAAAAGCCCCTTACTGCAACGGCAGCAAAAAGAAAAAAATCTCTAAAAACACTTGAAGCCTACCGGAGTGCTAAAGGTCCCAGCCTTTCCTGGGCTGTGCCACTTTGAGAGAAATTGTACCCTGTCGCCATTATAGGAGCAGCATTCCAATGTTTCTTTAACTTCTTCAACATCTTCAACAAGCCTGCTAGAGCAAACGCTCTCTCCAACTCTATTAAGGCATTTTCACAGGGCAGTATGCCCTCCAACTTCTTACACTAGCTGCAGAACTGTCTTGGGAAAATGGAGCCCTCATGGCTACCCTTTTGCAAGGCCTAGCAGAGAGGTTCAAAGATGAACTGACATTTGAGAAATTCCTTCCAACCTGAAATATTTTGTCTCTCTAGCCATTCAGAATTACATTTTTTTGCTGGTACAAACCCAAGAAGGGACTTGCAAATCCTTACATCTTGTCTGTCTCCAAACCCTCAACATACTAGAACTACCAAATGCCTCCTTTTCTCCATCTCAGGAAGAGTCTATTTAACTGTGCTGTTCACATAGCCTAGCCTTCACATAGTAAATAAGTATAGCAGACCCCCTATAACCACTAGCCAGGGTTGTGAATTGACTTTCACTCTTTTTTTAAGGAGTATTTACCAAGGGTTTTGCTTTATGTAAATACCACATAAAGCAATAGTGAATTTACATTTTTGGGATCACATGCGGTATTTGGCAAAACACCTAAAAACTGCATGCAATCTAGTTCTGAGAAATGTTTACTGTACACTTTAACATATATGCTTTAACAGAACCAAACCCTGTACCATTCAGTCAGCTTTACAGTAACCTGACAGTCCTGTGCCATCCAGTCTTCTTTTCTTTCAATCTGAAAGCCCTGTGTCAACTAGTCTGCCTTTGCAGCAATCTGATAGAGGGTCTGAACTGTTTATTTATTCACTGTTTCCAGCATTATTTGAGAAATGTTATAACTGACTGGAAAATTACTCAACGGCCAAGCAGAACCAAGACCTTATGTTTCTGGGGTGCCTTTTTCTATGCCCAACAGCAGTTGCATGGTCTAATGACTTTTGTCATACGTAAAAATTGATGCAAGGCATGTAATCTTGCCCACTACTTAGTACTGATCTGTTGATTTCTAGAGGGAAGATTCTATGTAAACTGAAAACAGCTACATTTTCACACTATTTCCATGAATGTCATTGATTTGTATAACACTTAGCAACGCTTATTGTTGCTTATTTCTGTCACAAATATCAGTATTTCACTGTAATTTGAAGGCACATGGCTGCTTGGCAGTTATTCAGAACAGTTTAGGTAGGCACAGGTCAGTGCACTTCCACAATAAACATAACGAAATTATCACAGTGCAAATGTCATTTATAATACCAATTACCGTACCTTACCAGTGTACAAAATTGGAGTAGGTCTGAAAAATGCAAGGAAAGACAGAAACGTAGTTTGTGCATTAACCCACCTACACAGCAAAACAGTTAAAGTTAAGAACAACCATGTACACATCTTTAGTGTTAATATTTGAATGTTAGCTTACTGTACATATGGATTACGGGTGTATTGTCAGTCTTCCGCAGACACATCCTCTAGTTTTCTACCCATACCTCTGTAGTGCTTTCAGTTGGAAAGCTAGAGGCAATGTCGTTGGACTTTGAGTGCACTGATAAGTGCATTTGTAGTATATTGAGAAATACAAGCCATCTTCCGTGATGGCAGATAGGACAGATGGGACTTGTTGTTTATTCATTAGGGAATCGGGAGGTAAGACCAACTACAGAAAAAAGTCCTGCTTTTAACTGTTAGGGGAGTGGGAGAAGTTGTTGTTGTCAGCTCAAAAATTGAGCAGTTTGGGGTAGAGGTAAGAAGTCTTAACTGAGTTTAAAATACCAAAAAGTTGTTAAACCAAAAATTGCGGTGAGGACCAAAGTGCCTCCATCCATCTGCACAAGTATAAACTTAGTAGATGTTCAAGAGGTAATTTCTCATTATATGGGGTGAAGTCAATGGGGATTATTTAGGTAATCTAGCTTGTATAATGCAATCATTTTGAGAATGTACTGCATAACTCAGCATCGACCTAGAGAACATTAATCTGTACTCAATGTGAAGTGAGGTGAAAGTGAGCCCAAACATAAAGAGTCCAATATCTCAAAAGTAACAGAAGAAAGAGAGAAATCATGTGGCTTTTCAAAACATATCTGTATCCCGAGGTTAATTCTGGAGCAGACCAAATTCATACTTGAAAACATGTTCTGATTATATAGGAAAGAGTCAGTTTAGTGAAGAAAATGCAACACGTCAGTATCATAGAAAAAGCTCAGTCACATTGAAGGGGGAATCTTGCCATCTAGTTACTTTTTTGGAAGTGTTGAAACAGAATTTATGTGGAGCAAATTTAACAAAGGTGGACGTTATGTGCTCCAAAATTCCCCCTCAGAATAAAATAATAAATCAATTTAATCTAGAGTGTATTGCAAACTTTTAAGGATAAGTTCAAGATAACATTTATTTTGTCTCAAGTCTCCAGCAGGCAAATTATATTGAAAATAGATATCAAAGCAGTTCTGAGAGAAAATATGATAACTCATATATAGGTTCTATGTAGGCAGTACCTTGAAAGACAATGAACAACTATTCAAAAGCTAGTGTAATAAAGCATCATCTCTCAAGTGCATTTTGTGGCCAGGACAGAGATCTTTAGCCGCCAAAATTAGCTGATCTAAAAAAGGACAGAGCAAGCGTTGTAAAGGTCTAAGGAAAGACTATTCAAGGTAAGTTATCTGTTATAAACTGTATTCTTGTAAAGTGTGTTATTCCGGAAAGACATCTATCAAAGAGAATCAGGGTTGGCTGTGGTTGCTAGCAGTGTAGTCGGGCCTTCTGATCTGAGATTTGCCAGTCTGTAACCTGTTCAGTATCTACGTGCTCTCCTGTGGGCAGGGGATGGGGGGACGCTACCCTGGCCAGGGTTGCGCCTGTGCGTGGGTGAAGTAGGTGGGTTTAGTGACAACCGGCGTCTCCTAAGAAAGGCTGAATCATCACGATGTAGAGTGTCCATGTCCTCAGCTTGTTGATTAAAGTGTGGTCCACTCACATGCGACCATCCAGGGATTTCTATCTGGGGAATGCCTAGGGTGATGCAAAAGTTTGCAGTATCTTCAGGGTGCCTGAGTGATGCGAAGCATCCTCTGGAGCCGGCGAATAGGCAAAATGGAAATTTCCATTTATATGGAATTTCCCTTTCCCGCAAGATGTTTAATATTGGCCGTAAGTCTTTACGTTTTTGCAAAGTGATCGGGGAGAGGTCTTGAAACAGCTTTATTTCAGAGCCCTGAAAAAGTATGCGACCTCTAATCCTGGCGTTGTGAAGTATCTCCTCTTTTAGTTTGAATTGGGCTAGACATCCAATTATGTCCCTGGGTGGGTCAAACTTCCATTCCCTCGATCTCTATTGGGGTGTCAGGTGGTCTTCCCAAAAGATCATTAAAGATTGTAAGGGCAGCCTGTGTTATTTGTGCATGTTCAACAGATTCTGGGAGCCCCCGAATACGGATATTGTTCCTGAGCCCTCTATTCTCAAGATCCTCCAGGTATCTGTGCAGGTTTCTGAGTTGTGTGGAGTGGTCTGATAAATCTCTCTGTGCACTTAGGATGTCTGTATCATGTCTGTCTGTTGTTTCTTCAACTTCCTCAAGCCTGCCAGAGATGTTATGAATTTCCTTCTTAGGATCAGCAATGGCTGCTGATAAAGTGGATTTGATGTCATCAGCTATGATTTTAAGTTCTTGTAGGGAAACGCAGTGTGAGGATGCTGACTGTCCAGGGGTGTCAGAGGGCTTGCTGAGGGCAGGAGAGAGGAGTGTGGGGTCGCTTGAGGTGGTGGGTTTTGTCCCCTGGGGGCTGTGTGTCTCACTCACCTCCATGCTGGCTGATGCGGTCTGTGCTGTAGCATGTGAGGCCTCTCCTGCCGACCTCTTGAAAATGTCTGGAATCTGGACCCCTGATCGCAGATCTTGATCCCTGGGGGATCAAGAGCGTGTGGAGGATGAGGATGGATCATTCTTCCCCATTTTGGTGCTGAAGAAAGCCTCGGATTGAAGCAGATTCTGCAGATGGATGGCAGGAGCTCTCTCCTCACACGTCTGCTGCCATAGATGTCCAGGCCACGCCCCCATATGTATCTTGATTAACCGATTCCAGACCACCCACTGCACATTTACTGCGGCAGGATGGCCTGGCTGTACGAAATGACCTAGCTGTATGTCGCATCTTCTTCCTGGTCTGGGGCACGTGCGCCGCTGTCGACCCATTCCTGCTGTGATTGGACACAGCAGGAGCCAATCAGTGGGTCGGATGCGATATCCACCAGGACCCACTGATCATTCCTGAGAGGGGCAGAAAGGCGGTCTGTCTATGAAAGCAAGGCAGATCGCTGTTCTGTCAGGGGAGAAGATAGAGATCTTGTGTTCCTGTTAAACAGGAACACAGATCTTTGTCTTCCCCCAGTCAGGCCATCCCCCACACAGTTAGCAAGCACCCCCTAGGGACACATTTTACCCTTTGATCTCCCCTAATGTTAACCCCTTCCCTGCTAGTAACATTAGTGCAGTAACAGTGCATATTGTTAGCACTAATCACTATATTAATGTCACCGGTCCCCAAAAAAGGGTCAAAAGTGTCAGTTAGATGTTTGATTTGTCCACTGCAATGTACCGTCATTACTAGTAAAAAATAAATAAATAAAAATGCCATAAAAATATCCCATAGTTTGTAGACATGATAACTTTTGCGCAAACCAATCAATATACACTTATTGGGATTTTGTTTTACCAAAAACATGTAGCAGAATACATATTGGCCTAAAGTAATGAAGAAATTTTTATTTTTTTTTTTTTTTTTTATTTAGTTATTTTTTTTCAAAATGGTCGCTCTTTTGTTGGTTAAAGTGCAAAAACTAAAAACCACAGAGGTGATCAATTACCACCAAAAAGAAAGCTCTATTTGTGAGAAAGAAAGGACATTGATTTTATTTGGGTACAGTGTTGCACAACTGCGCAATTGTGAGTTAAAGTAATGCAGTGCCGTATCACAAAAAATGGCCTGGTCATTAAGGGGGTAAAACCTTCCAGGGCTGAAGTGGTTAAACAGCAGCTGCGTGTGTTTGCAATTTGTATTTGAGATATATATGTATTTATTTTTTCTCCAGAAACGCGCAGTACTGTCATCATATAATTACATATATCTTCCTTCAAGCTACTCATACCGCACATAGTCTGTTGGAAATCAGGATATGTAGTCCAGGAAGCCAGTTGCTCTAGTGAATAGATGTATTCAAAACTACACCTTCCATGATCTCCAAGGTCAAGCAAAGAAGTCTATTGGCAGTTTTGTGGTTTGGCACTCCCTCTGGTGGGCAGAGGAGAAATGTTTAACAACACTAACACTGACTGAGAAGGAAGGGAAATGCATATGTTACAACATCATGGCTTCATGCTGTCGTACACCAGTACCTGGCTAAATAGAAAACATTACAGTTTCCCCTTTACAGGGTTCATGAAGTTCAGGAAGTTCATGGGAGGAGCAAAGAGTTCAATGTTCAGCTGAAGTCAAGGCACAAGGCAGGGCTGTCAAATGGATCAGGCTGTGTGCTGTCCAGCACCAAACCCGCAGGATAAAATACAAGTCTATGGCAAAGCTCAGCTAACCCAGGAAATTTGCAGATGCACTGCACTGCACCCATGGTGCAGGTAAACAGAAGCACATTAGTGTGAAAGCAGCCCCAAAAACATACCCTTTTAACTGCAGCAGCCAGGGGTGTACACATGTCGCAGCAGAAGTTATACGCCCTGCCATGGTTGATGGGTGTAGCACCTACCAAGCATGACCCATTCAAGTGAATGAGGCTGCTCTGCAAGTGCCCTGCAAACTTGTGCAATACAGCAAAAATAGGGTTAAAGCCAGCAGCATTGTGTTACTTTCACATCACCTGCTAAAACCCCTTGTACCCCGCAGAAGCATGCAGTTACGGGGCACTTGCAGAAGCACCCATCAAAAGCAACAGGGGGCTTAATCTCTGCTGCAGCATGTGTACACCTTTGCAAAAGAAGGTAGGGATGTGGGTTGGTAAAACTGGGACTCAGCTGCAGGGTTTTATCACCCCCCCCACCACCTCAACTGCTCCACTGGAAAGGGATCCAAGTGTGTTTGACAGGTGGTGAGGAGGCAATATGCTGCCTCCTCACCACTGGATTTAAACCCATGATTGCCACACAATGCATACGATTGTGACATGGTAGTATGGCAATTAGAGTTTTAAATCAGGTGTAAGGAAGCAAAACTTTTCCCGGTGATCTTTGACTTCTCCCATGTTGTTCAGGTGGATCTCCCCCTCCTTAGAGATGCCTTTCCCTGATATACAGTATATTGGTACTGTATATGCACATCATCATGATTTGTGCTCTGTATTTAGATACTGGTGTGTACAGTATATACACATCTGCTCCCCATACTGTAACATGCACATCAACCCTTTGCTGCCACAACTGTTTTTGCCTTTTTTGGCTACATGTTTACAAAATCATTGATCCAAATCAAGAGACGCCTGATGTCTCACTTGTCTTCCAATGAAGCAAAAGGAATGCAGATTGGGTTCCATTAGCTACTTCCCCATCTGTACTGGCTAGGAACAGCGACACCAGGACACAAAAGTGACATTTTACACGTATCTTCCAGGTCAGTTATAGGAAAGGAAGATCAGCGAATGGATATATGCTGGTCCCCCTACCCTTCTATTTGGCAGCATGCTCATCCTGGGTCTCCAAAACCCAAGAAACTTGGTGGGGAACCAATAATAATGGGGTTAGCCATCAAATTGCTTCTATCTGACAGCCTACAGTTGGCTTATAAGATTTACACATACTTTATGTCAGTGCCAGTAAAAGAGTTAATGTCTATTTTCTTTTAAAGTGGTAGTAAACTCTGCTTTTGAACTTGTACCTACAGGTAAACCTATAATAAGGCTTACCTGTAGATACAGTGAATATCTCCTAAACCTTCGGTGTTTTGTACTGGATGCAGCCATTGATGTCACTGGCACATGCACTCTGAAGAGATGGCATGCCTGTGCTGTCCCTTCAGAGCTCTGTGCCGTAAACCATGACTCCCATGCACATGAGTGGGTTTTACATCATCACGGCTCAGCCACTCACAGGACCAGAGCAAGCGAACCCGACAGTAAGACCGGGGGAAGATAGAAGCCCTGTCTGCAGTGACAGGCTCCGGCTGGAGGGCTTCATTCTAATGTATGTCATAATTTGCTAGTATGCGATGTATACTATCACATTATGCTTTTGCCAAGCAGGGGATTTATTTTTCTTTATTTTTCTTTGGTGTGTGATCTTTTACAAAAAATAATAGCTTACTGCAGTAAAAAAGATGCAGTACTGAGCAAGGTAAGTTTATTGTGGAGCAGGGGTACAAGGTTTTGGGGAGCAGACGGTATGTCTTATAATGGGGAGACTTCTTAAATGAGGGAGAGTGTAAATGGGGCCCTGTCTCTGTCTAACATTCACTACATTTCTAAAGTGGAGGGGAGAATGTCACAACTGATGGTTGTGTTGAAGTGCATCTGAAGACAGTACATGGAAATTACCTTTAATAGCTGTGTATGCAGACTTTTGTTTACTGAGTTTTCTTTTTTTTATGTAACTTTGTTGAATTGCAAATTTCTTTCCAGGATTATGCTAACAGTAATATTCCAGGAAAATAGTGTACATTTACTAGGTATATCTTTTTTATACAGACAGTAATTAGAATTTAGGCTTCTATCCTATTATAGCCTTTAATTTGCCTCATGGGTATATGCAGAAAAGGTATTTAAAGTTGTACTAATTATTGTCTAATTTAAAGTACTGCAATGTGATTGTGCTTTGTAGTTGTAGCGTTGCTTCATTTTAACTTTCCTTTGAAATTAACTCTACATTTAGGCTCCTAATTATCAACCTTTTAAGATCATTTGATTTTAAATGTATAAGATAGAATCTGAAAGGATTCGGTCTTATATATACCAGCATATACATACATACTGTATGGTAAAGTGGACTTACCTGATTTTACAATTGATGCTGACATTAGTGTTAGGGTAATATGATGCTGCAGCCCCCGTCCCCCCCAAAAAAAAATAAAAAATTCAGCTGCTAAGAATAAGATACCAAAGAGCTAAGAGAAGGTAAAACATAGATGTAGCTCACTCCTAGGTAGGTGCTAGGAAAAAGCATAGTTTGCTCTGCCTGCTTATCAGGGGAGCCTGATCGATAGTTAGGCCTGCTCATTGTGCTCAGTGTGTATTCATCTGATCTGAGGGAATGTCCCCACTGTATCCGATAGGGAGGCCTGTTGGACAGTGAAGGAAACCTGACCAATGATACACAGGATTTTGTAACCGTCCCAGTGGGTTGGCACCTGGAGAGGTGCATCATGGGATTGGGTATAAAGGCCGAGAGCACATGAGGCAGGTGGTCTTTGGGCAGGAAGCCAGGTCCCAGGAGGAGGGTGATGGCAGTCTCTCCTCCTGTCAGCATGGATGGTGGTCACAGGGAGTCGGCCTAGTGAAGTGTGGTGCTAAGCCAAGAGGTCCAGGAGGCTGACAAGTAGAGTTGGAGGCAGAGTGGCCTTGGGAAAAACTGTGTTCGTGAGTACCGGGGAGCCTGCCAGGGGTCTGCCTAGGAAGGGGACCACTCCAGTAGGGTGTCAATGGACAGAAGGTCAGTGCACACAATCAGTGAGAAAGGGGTTGCTAAGTTAGACCCTGAAAAGTGACCTAAGCGAGAGTACATAGTCTTTATCTTCACTTCAATGGCAAGGTGAAGCAGCGGCCTTGCCACATTCTACAGTCAGTTGTCCTCAGGAATTGTGCATAGTTCAAGTTGGAGTATCCCACTCATCCCTTCTCTTCCAATAAAAACACAAAAAAACAAATCCCCTGAACTGTTTATTGTCTGAGCCAAGTATTTAAAGTGATAAGTTGCTACAGACTGTTGCTATGGGTAACCCGGGGGAATCCAAGAAGTGCAATTCTCAGCAGCTCCCTAGGCGGCAGTGCTACATAAATAATAGGATATACCTACATCTCCCAGAAAGTAACACATCTTATTGATTTTTTCTTGCACCTGTTCTGTTTACAATACTGCATCCCAAGTCATCTGTTTTTCAGACAAGTTCACTTTAAACAGGAACTCCATGAATCAAGTAAGCTTCAAATGATAAATTATTACTATCAATTAAACGTTTTAAATTGAAAGTTTACTTTTAAACCTTTAGGGCTCATTTAGAATTAAACATGTTGTTGAACTCTTCCCAAGCTGCAAAGATGGACGGGAGTGTTCACATGCTGTGGTTTTAATGTTTAGCATTACACTGTGGAAAAAAGTGTCCCCCGTCACATTTATTGAGCAGTACCACTACCAACCGCGACCCATTTAAGTAAATGGGGATGTGCCGCAAACTCCACATTATACGTATGCACTGCACATGGTTGCAATATATTAGGCAGGCATTTATGGGATGGGGAGGCATCATATTGCTTCTTTATTGCTTGTAAAATGCCTCTGAAAAGTGATCCAAACACAGATTACTTTTCAGGGGTGTGGCAATTCAGTCACACATCTAAACATAGCCTTAAAGAAGCTTTGTCACTCACAGGAGGGAAGAACTAATTGCCGCAGTTATGAGGTCTAGGCCCCTAGTAGCTCCTGCTTAAGTTAAAGACTGACACCAAGCCCCCCTACACATGCCTACTGAACCATCATCATGCTAGGTGGCCTCCCTGGCCAATGTGAATGCGTTGGGAATAGGATGGGGCAGGTCTGTTCCGGGAACATTAAGTAGAAAAGCTTTGCCAGTTAGACTGACCTGAAATCAAGCCCATGACAGGAAGATTTTGAAGGGTGTTTCCCTTCAGAGCTGCAGCAGTCCTCCACCTCCCCCCCCCACTAGTGAGTCCCCCTTTAAGCTGACTTTTTAAACAATTTTTTATTGCCATAGTCAACCAGTTTCTAACAGTTCTTCTGTACAGCACTGCAGTCACCTTTTTCCTTAAAACACCTGGTAACCTGCCCCTGAGCATTACAGAATATAACTTTGCAGGCTCATAATAATAAAGGTTAAATAGAAAATGAGGTTATAGAAAATAGCATGTAGTCCTTGTCTCCTGAATTCATTTAAATGCAAAACTTCATGTTTTTCTACTACTGTATGTTGTTGCCTTTAGGATTTTATTTAAACATTTTTTACTAGCCTTCTACAAAGGTAAAAAGTTTATCTGGGTTCTGGAATTGTAAATGGACAAAAGAAATAAATGAATGCAGGAGCTATTGTCCTGGCTTTATATTAGCCTTGAAGCAAAATGCTAGGAACAAAAATATGTCAGATAGAAAATGCATTTAAATCTCAGTTCCTGAAGGCAAAATATGTCAAAATACTCCACCATGGAATGTGTTCTTTACTGAGGTCAACCCAAAGTACAATAATACCCATTTTCTATGCACATTTTATTACCAATATTTTAATATTCACATTTTATTTGAAATAAATATCAGCAAAAGTGTGCCTGTAGAGATAATCAGTGAATAGGTGTAAAAATGTGCACAAGTTATGTGGTGGTGTACTATAGATGTGTATTAAATGGATACACACACATACAGTATAAATATTGCATTAACTAATTTATTTTCTGAGTTTCCTGCTTAAATATGTGAAAATATACTGCATATGGAACAAAGAGAGGACTTTCTATATATGGCAGTGTATGTTTAGCAGAAAGCATTCTAAGTAGATGTGCTGAATGGAAACATTTGTTATGTTTTTTTTTTAATATTAATTTTTATTAAATATTTTGCGAGGCTACATTCCGAAAGCCCATAGTCGGGGACACTTTGATCCAGTAAAATCAGAACATTAGTGGAAAATGAATTAGACAATCCTTTCTGATATTTTGACAGACAATATAAAAATTTCTTACCACCTGTTCATCAAAAACATCTATACTTAGGTAACCCTTTTTTCGCTTGGGCAAAAAAGTCTGTCCAATTAAAAGACAAAATAAACAATAAAAAAAGGACAAAAAGAGGAGGGAAAGAAAAAAAAAAGGAGAAAGAAAAAAAAATGTTTTTAAAGCATATCTATCTATTTCTCTTACAATCTGGGAAACCCTTCATCGGCTTGAAATAAAGAGAAGACACTGTATCCATGCCACCATTTCAGAACCATACTGTTAAGTACAATCTATTTATAAGAAGGATCCCAAAGCGTCCGAGCCCAAGAACTCATTCCATGGAGACCATACAGCCATGTACTTAGAATAACACTCTTGTATACTCGCCATTTGTTCCTCCATTCACCTTAAATGATTAAACTTGACTATCCACATTTTAATAGTTCGCGCAAGATTAGTGTTCCAGTGTCCAGGTATAAGTATTTGTGCTGAGGAGAGGAGAAAACAAAGCAGTCCCTTTTTAGTCTCTCCCTTAGAACCGGGATAAATAGACAATAGGGCCATTTCCGGTGATATTTGATATGCTATACCAATTTGTTATGTAACTAATTTTGTGTCGTGGATACATTTTAAGAAAAATTCAAATTCGAAATGGTCAAAAATTTATTGACTGATCCAAATTCTGGGTTTCCCCAATGACAGCTGAAATGTAAACAAAAGAATTCCAGCAATAAAAACTAAAGGAAAAACAGTGTGCGGTCCCCCCTATTCAAACCAGGCCCTTCAAGTCTTGTATGTATTTTAAGGGGAACCCAATGCCACAATTTAAAAACAAAACAGCTTGGTGTCCTTTCCCAAAATTCATACCAGACCCTCATCTGAGCGTGCAGCCCAGCAGGTCAGGAAAGGGAGAGGGACAAATGAGCGCCCCCCTCCTGAGCCATACCAGACCACAAGTCCTCAACATGGGGTGGTGCTTTGGGGTAGGGGGGCTCCCCCAAAGCACTTTGTCCCCATGTTTTCCAGTGGTTGTGGGTGACTGCTGGGGGGGGGCTTACCGGAATCTGGAAGCCGTCTTTAACAAGGGGGCTCCCAGATCTCACCTCCCCATGTGAATGAGTAGGGGTACATTGGACCCCTACTCATTCACCGAAAAAAAGAGTAAAAAATAAATAAAAAAACAGGGACTGTTTTTTACAATTCTTTTATTAAAAAAAAACAAAACAATGCCCCCCAAAGTAAATCCAGCATCCATCACAATGAACGATGCTGCCAACCTAAAAAAAAAAAGGAGTATGCACCCAGCGAAGGCTCCTGCCATCTGAATGTTCTTAAATAACTAAACGGCAGGGCCACTGGGCGATGTCCCTGGCTTACCCTGCCCCCTTCTGATGTCATTGACCCATCAACCTGGTCTATGACTTTACAAAGGGTGGAGTCACCCAGCGATGTTATCGGGTGGCCCCGCCCCTTAGTTATTTAAGAACTGTCAGGCGGTGGGCGCCTTAATCGAGTGTGGATGTGTTATTTTTACTTTTCAGATTGGTGTCAGCATTCATTGTGATTGATGTTGGATTTACTTTGGGGACATTGTTTTTGTTTTTTTAATAAAGGAATTGCATAAGAATGTCTTTGTGTTTTTATTTATTTTTGACACTTTTTTGGTGAATGAATAAGAGTACAATGTACCCCATACTTATTTACATGGGGGGCAGGATCTGGGGGCCCCTTGTTAAAGGGTCTTACAGATTCTGTTAAGCCCCCCCACCTGCAGACCACCACAACAACTGCCCTGGGTTGTGGGAAAGAAGCCCTTGTCCTCATCAACAAAGGGCACAAGGTGCTTTGGGAGAAGCACTCCCCCCACTCCCTCAATGTTGAAGGCATGTGTCCTGGTATGCTTGAGGATAAATTTGCTCACTTGCCCCCCCCCCCCTTTCCTGACCTGCCGGGCTGCATGCTCAGAGGATAAGGATCTGGTGTGGATTTTGAGGGGATTATGGTGTAGGTGGGGGCCAGTCAAGTTCCTCCACCCCAAACTTGCTCTTCCATGTCTTTATGTACCTTGTTTTGTGCACTGGTTGAAATAATTTAGTTAAGGGGGGTTTTGGGTGTGGGTGGGATGGTTTTTCAGGTCCATAAAGACACGGAAGAGCGAGTTTGGGGTGGAGGAACTTGACTGGCCTGCACAGAGTCCTGACCTCAACCCAATAGAATACATACAGTATCTCACAAAAGTGAGTACACCCCTCACATGTTTTGTAAATAATTTATTATATCTTTTCATGTGACAACACTGAAGAAATGACACAATGTAAAGTAGTGAGTGTACAGCTTGTATAACAGTGTACATTTGCTTTCCCCTCAAAATAACTCAACCCACAGCCATTAATGTCTAAACTGCTGGCAACAAAGGTGTGTACACTCCTAAGTAAAAATGTCCAAATTGGGCCCAATTAGCCATTCCCTCCGTTGTAATGTGAATCATTAGTGTTACAAGGTCTCAGGTGTGAATGGAGAGCAGGTGTGGTAAATTTGGTGTTATTGGTGTCTCACTCTCTTATACTGGTCACTGGAAGTTCAACATGGCACCTCATGGCAAAGAACTCTTTGGGGATCTGAAAAAAAGAATTGTTGCTCTACATAAAGATGGCCTAGGCTATAAGAAGACCCTGAAACTGAGCTGCAGCACTGTGGCCAAGACTATACAGACGTTTAACAGGACAGGTCCCACTCAAAACAGGCCTCGCCATGGTTGACCAAAGATGTTGAGTGCACATGCTCAGCGTCATATCCAGATGTTGTCTTTGGGAAATAGATGTATGAGTGCTGCCACCATTGCTGCAGAGGTTGAAGGAGTGGGGGTTCAGCCTGTCAGTGCTCAGACCAAACGCCGCACACTGCATCAAATTAGTCTGCATGGCTGTCATCCCAGAAGGAAGCCTCTTCTAAAGATGATGCACAAGAAAGCCAGCAAACAGTTTGCTGAAAACAAGCAGACTACGGACATGGATTACTTGAACCATGTCCTGTGGTCTGATGAGACCAAGATAAACCTATTTGGTTCAGATGGTGTCAAGCGTGTGTGACAGAAATTAGGTGAGGAGTACAAAGACAAGTGTGTCTTGCCTACAGTCAAGTATGATGGTGGCAGTGTCATGGTCTGGGGCTGCTTGAGTGCTGCTTCCACTGGGGAGCTACAGTTCATTGAGGGAACCATGAATGCTAACATGTACTGTGACATTCTGAAGCAAAGCATGATCCCCTCCCTTCAGAGACTGGGCCACAGGGCAATATTCCAACATGATACACAACTCCAAGACGACCTCTCCCTTGCTAAAAAAGCTGAGGGTACAGGTGATGGACTGACCAAGCATGTCTTTAGACCTAAACCCTATTGAGCATCTGTGGGGCATCCTCAAACGGAGGATGGAGGAGTGCAAGGTCTCTAACATCCACCAGATCTGTGATGTGGTCATGAAGGAGTGGAAGAGGACTCCAGTGGAAACCTTTGAAGCTCTGGTGAACTCCATGCCCAAGAGGGTTAAAGCAGTGCTGGAAAATAATGGTGGCCACACAAAATATTGACACTTTGGGACATTTTGACTTAGGGGTATACTCACTTTTGTTTAGACATTATTGGCTGTGTGTTGAGTTATTTTGAGGGGACAGCAAATTTACACTGTTATACAAGCTGTATACTATCTACTTTACATTGTAGAAAAGTGTAATTTCTTTAGTGTTGTCACATGAAAAGATATAGTAAAGTATTTACAAAAATGAGAGGGGGGTACTCACTTTTGTGAGATACTGTGTGTGTGTGTGTGTGTGTGTGTATATATATGTACATATAATAAATATTGTGATAAGTGTTATAATAAATATTGTGTGTAATAAATGATGTGCATAATAAATGTTGTATCCATCTTATGTGGCCGAAGAATGTTGTTTTACCTTTGAGTGCTGCTCTGAAAGAAGCTAAAAAAGATGTTCAATTTTTCTAGGTTTCTTGTAACTGGCCAGTCCTAAACCTCTTTAAATCATTATTTTTACTGGGGAATTCCAAATATTTCGGAGATAGTGCATGATACTTGCAGTCGAAGACTACAAGATGGGAGATTTAACATATAATCTGATCGGCCTCGGCTTGGAACTGAAGGACCAGACCTGCCTTTTGTGCTTGTTGTAGATGATGCCTTCGCACTATCTCAATATCTGCTTAGGCCTTATGTGAGAAGTAATCTGGATGACAAGAAGAGGATCTTTAGCTATCGGCTGAGCTGCGCCAGACGTCTCATTTAAGGTACATTTGGCATTTTGTCCAGTAAATGGCATGTTTTCCAAACACTGTTGCAACTCAGCCTTTAAAATGCTGAGTTAGTAATTCAGGCCTGCTGCATTCTGCATAATATTGTCGGGGATAAGGAGGGCCTTGACATTGAGGAAGAGTTCCACCTGCCCTCCATACAGTTCAGCATAGTGCATGCAAGGAGATCCTATATTGCCATGCGATACCAGTTTGCCAGCTACTTTCTATCCCCACCAGGAGACGTTCCATAGCAATATCAATATGTGTATTGCAGTGAAAATGTCAATAATTGTACAAACATCTCCTAAGATACCAAATGAAAATTACATTAGTAGTGTTATGATTGCTATTTTTGGTAATTTTCATTATGTTTAGGTAGCATAAAAAGAAACAAAAGAAAATGTTCACAACAGTTTTGTTTTATCATTCTGCATAGCCAATTTACAAAGGAACAACATATATATATACTGTATATTCAAAATGCAAAAACCTTATGAAAAATAAACATTTTTTCACTTTACTTTTTTCTTCTTCTTTACATTTGTCAAAGCTTTAACGTTGCATAGAATATGCAAACTTTCCAAAAACTCAGGTTGTAACACAAAAACTTGGTTACAAATCCTGATAAAAAGGGGTGGGGGAGGGGGAACATGAAGTAGAAGTTTAGGAAGAAGAAACAGAGCTGGATTGGCTATTAGATTGAGAAACATCTGCGGAAATTGGGCTAGTGTTTAAACTTTGAGGATATGTTCCCTGTGAGGACTGAGCAGGATAGGAACTTACATGAGAAGGCCTCTGGGTATTGTGCATTGAGCTGTATGAATGCAAAGGGGTTTGTGGATAGGGTGACAGATATGGCTGGCCTGGCAGGCGTGGGGACGGTATTCACAGTATGACCTCTGAGGGGGTTCATACTGGCTAATAGTGGGCATTCCTGACTTGGCAGCTCTAATACACCCCCCCACATAATTAAATATACCCATATACAGTATATCCCCACCAACCTCTCTGCTGGGGCTTTTTATGATAAATTGTCCTCAGGAAGGATGCATTTGAGTTATTCAGATCACAGAATGGATCCTTTCTCTCCTGTCTTTTAAAGGAGGTCATCTCATCCATGATGGACTTCATGACTTTCTCCATCTCATTATTTTCAGGCCTTTTGACACGTCGAGAGGATCTTGATGTTGTTGGCCTGTCTTGACTAACCTGTAGAGGATAATATGCTTATTGAGAACTGCAATGATGCCTTGGTGTACATCTGATTAAGCCTAGTAATGAATAGTATGCTTACATGAACGGACATTTGCGAAGGGCTTGGACGTGTACTTTGACGTTCTGTCTCCTCCGCAGACTGGGACTGGCCTTCTCCCTCTTTAGTAATGGCTTGCTCACTGCACTGCTTCTGTCTGGTTTTCTTTAGTGTTCTCCTCACACTCTGAGATGTTTGATGATGTACTGAAAAAAAAAGAGGCACATTTGGTCACAAAACCTTACCATAAGAAAACCTACTTTTTTTCCCTTTCTAGATGGAACATCCAAACATCACTTATGGTCATCCTTAACTTTCCTTAGGAAGGACAAACTTTCAAAGAAGACTTTTTTTCTTAATGGTAGCTCCGGAACTGCTTGCACTCTCTGCCTCATCCTTCATATCTTTGCGAAAACGGTCTCTGAGAGAATGCCTTGTGGTAATTTTGAATCCCGAAGGACACATTGAGAAAGATTTTAAGTAAAGTGGCAAAGAAAAAACCTATAACCGATAAGACTCCATAGTAAGTCAGCATGCCCTTGCCTATTTACAATATTAAACATCATGTGCACAGAATGCTGTTAACATATTCATATGGACAACAAGGCAACATTGCAGTACTAAGTTGGCATAGGTTGAATATTTTTTTGCTTAGGTTACCATAAACTCAGCGTGCAACAAGGACAGCAATAGACAGAGAAATTTTGTCCTTCTGGGACAAGGTGCACACATCATCAGACAGGCCAGAAAGGATGTGCCCTGACCTTAAATGCACATGCATTACTACAAAAGGTAAATAACAATACATACAATGCAGAGTGCTACATGCTTTGGCTCTGCTGCAGCGAGAGGCTAAACAGTACATTACACACAATTCCATAATCTAATTAAAAATACTGATAAGAGAGCATGCTGTAGTACACTTACCTCATGCCTCATGCTTTTGGCAGTCATGGTGGACCAATTTGGTGTCACAATGTTATTGATTTCTTCCCATAATTGCTGTGTTGCTGTCACTGTGGTCCTGGAATGTTGTGTTCCACAATCCTACCCTTTCATGCACCAGGTTTATTAGGTGCTCCTGTGAGACATTTCTGGCCAAGTTTCTCCTTGGGGATGTACTTCCTATTGTCAAACTACTACCTGGATCATAGGTTGACTTCACATAAAAATACTTAATTTATTCTAAACGGATATTAACTGAACGTACATTGATGGACATTGTCCGTTAACATCAGTTAATGTCCATTCTCACGGATCTAGAAGTATCCTTGTACATTAAAAAAAAACGGACCAGATCCAAGGCGGAGGTAAACGGATGCTAACGTATAGTCATCCGTTAACACCCAATTGCCCAAAGGAATGCATTGTTGTGCGTTGATGGATAAATTAAAAATGGATAGACGGTCCGATCGTGTGAAAGGGGCCTAATTCACCTCCAATACCATAGAGGTGTAATTTGCATTCAAAGACAGATCTAAAGGGCCCTTCACCTCCTGCTGTCTTTGTACTTCTGGTATCCTGTAATCTCTTTAATTGTTCCAATAATTTGTCACAGTCCACTTTCATTTTATCATATTCAATTTTCAGATGGTCGTTTCCTAACTGGCAAAATGGTATCCAGGTCTTGGACTTTTGCTTATAATTATTTTGATTAGCTCTGTGTGACACATTAAGATCACAGTTTTTTTGACCTGGTGTATCCCCTCTGGCTGTTATCATTCGACTTTATCTTTTGATCTTTATGTTCAGTATTTGCCCTAAACAATGTGACTACATCAACTTGTACTGCCTGCGTATTTAATTTTCTCCATAAATGATCTGCTCTTAACAATATGTCATTTAAACCATGGGGATTTGGGATAACTAATAAAATTCTCCTGTGAAGCATCTAGAACCATACTCTTATGTAAGAAGTCTCCATGCTCAAATGAAAATTTATTACCGACCAGAAATTCCATAATAGTAGCTATCCTGTGTGACAATTCATAAGGAAACTCATTCTGTATTTGTTTGATTTTCCCATGAATAGTAACATTTGAACGTATGCCATACAAAACGCACAGTAATTCCAGTAATATGTCCCTTGTCCTCAGGGGGTGAATACAGATCTGATTAATTCTCATCCAAAGACTATTTCCTATAGAATGTTGCATGACACTTTCTAAGTCAGATGGGTTTAGATTGTTCATATCTCTGGCTTGTTGCAAGTAACAAAACCATTTAAAAAATCTGTTTAAATCATGGCAGGGAACCATTCTTATTTCTTTTGGAAATGCATCTAATTCTTTCGGTTTCAGAGGTTTCATTACAAGCTGAACTTCATCTGTATTATTATTATTGTTGTAAACTGTGGTAGTCACAGTAGGTGCAGCTGGCAATGAATCATCAGATTTGATATGAGATTTAGTTACATTTGATGGAAAGTTTGAGTTTGTATTTTGCTGCAGATTGCTGAATTCAAGTTTTTTTTTCCAAACCGGCATTCCTGTGGTCTCTTCTCTAATTCCATAAGGCTCCATTCACACCTGAGCGTCTTGTTTTCATGCGTTTTTTTTTTTTTTTGCTTTATTCAGGCGAATTTCAGGCAAGTTTTTTTGGCTTTTTTCAGGCGTTTTTCTGCAGGTGTTTGGAGGCAGGCATTGGCATCTAACAAAAACACATGTAATCTGTCGAAAAGGGTGTTTTGCTTCAGGCAACAAAACGCTCATATGTGAACAGGATTGATTGAAATTAATAGGATTTTGCTTGTTGGGCGTTTTGAGACTTTAGAGATGAGCATTTTACGAGCTGAAAATCGCTCAGGTGTAAACAGGGCCTGCTTCTTATTTCAATCTCTTATTTTCCTTTGATAATTCATCACAACGCTTAGATTTCTCAATCAAAGCTTCCCTAATAGTAACTGCATGCAATTTAAAATGTACAGTCTCAGTTTCTGATTAGTTTCATAACATCTCACAGATCTTGTTGTTAATATCAGCTGCATTCTGTAACTGGGCAATTTCCTCAACCGTACCTCTCAAGCAACTTTCCATTGTTAACCACTTCAGCTCCGGAAAGTTTACCCCCCTTCTTGATCAGGCCATTTTTTGCGATACAGCACGGTGCTGCTTTAACTGACAATTGGGCAGTCATTTCATGGTGTACCCAAATAAAATCGATGTTCTTTTTTTCTCCACAAATAGAGCTTTCTTTTAGTGGTATTTGATTACCTCTGTGGTTTTTATTTGTTGCACTATAAACAAAAAAAATAACCACAATTTTGAAAAAAAAAAGCAATATTTTTTATTTTCTGCTATAAAACATACCCAATAGAAATAAAAAAAATCAAATTTTTTCATCAATTTAGGCCAATATGTATTCTGCTACATATTTTTGGTAAAAAAAAACCCTAGTAAGTGTATATTGATTGGTTTGCGCAAAAGTTATAGTGTCTACAAACTATGGGATACATTTATGGACTTTTTAATTTTTTTTATTGTTTTTACTAGTAATGGCGGCGATCAGCAATTTTTAGCGGGATTGTGACATTGCGGCAGACAAATCTGACACCAGTGACACTTTTTTGGGACCAGTGACACCAATATAGTGACCAGTGCTAAAAAAAATGCACTGTTACTGTATAAATGACACTGGCAGGGAAAGGGTTAACACCAGGGGTGATCAAGGGGTTAAGTGTACTCCTAGGGAGTGCTTTCTAACTGTGGGGGAGCTTAGCTGAAACACAAGAACTCTCTTTTACTCCCTGACAGAACAATGGTCTGCCTTGTTTACATATGCAAACAGCTGTTCTGTCATCCTGCCGAACGATTGGCGGGTCCAGGTGGCCATCACTCTCCCTACATCACCTGCACAAAATCACGTACATGTACATGATTTTGCAGAGCCGGAACTGGTTACACAGTAAGATCACAAGCCCTGTACAATACAACCTTTTCTTTTACTTTCTGAAATTTTGTTATCAAAAACATTTTTCTCTAAAAATTCCTTCATTAAAGTCTATGTCTGCTTACATTTATTTTCTGGAATTTCATGAGGAGGGCCATGATGCTTAATACAATTTAGCACCCATCTGTTAACTTTTTTCAGAACTGACAAAAAGAGTAGCTGCTGACTTTTAAAAAACAGCAACTCACCTGTCCCACGGTTCAGCGGTGAGCTCAACCCAGCCGTATTTTATCCTCTGTCCTCCCTCTGCGGCACCGACATCTTGACTATGGGCACCTGGCTGTGACAGCTTGGGGTGCCCACTGTGCATGTGCGTGGTGCATCCTGGGTTGATAGATGCAGGCTTCTGGGACCTTTTAGTGTCCCAGAAGACTACAGGGGGAGGGAGGAGAACTTCCTTTGCTGACAGAAGTGGGAGCAGGTACCTGTCAATATTGGGTGCCTCTAAAATGAAAGTGTTATTAAACCAGGAGCCTGCATTCACTATATCTAGTCTCCCGCAGAACATGGAAATGCAATGTTTTGGTAAACCTAAACTGCTAAATACTTTTTCTCATCAGCAATATATAGCAGTCTTGTGACTTCTATCAGTGTCTGGTAAAGTTTGTATGAGGAGTTGTCATCCTCTTCTGATTGTCTTATGAGGCTGCAGGACCTCTGACCCTCTGTCTGGACAGTGCTGATTGGCCCTGTGCTGATCACATGCACCTTCCAAAGAAAAAAAAAAAAAAACTCTCTAGCAATACACACCCAGCTGAGCATGTGCAGATTGACTCCAAAGGCTCTGTCCTATCAGGACATGGATTGGGGACAGTGGGAGAAGGGGAGGATCAGAGAAGACAGGATCAAACAGCCTTTTTACACTTTTACACGAGGAGGATTAACCCCTTAGGTTCCACAGTATAACAAGCATGCTTGCTATACTTCATATACAGACTGATTTTATTGTTGTGGGTTTAGTAACACTTTAGGCTTATTACCAAATTTTAAGCCAATATATCCCTGGGATGAGTTAAATGCAGTTCCAAACATGCCAGCAGCTCCTACCATTACAACAACTGTATTGAATACTGCCAACTGACAGTGAAGTTTGATTGATCAAAAAACAATTAAAACCACAGGAGATGGAAGCCATTGTAAGAGAGATAGGACAGGTACCCAGCTATGATATAAATAGATTTATGAAATGGTTTCGTGATTTGCAGAGAGTCAGAGACACATACAACTTGAATATGGAAGACATAGCAGCTAGAATTTTTCAGAAAAGTGCAGGCAATGGATTGTGGGCACAGATTTTGCAAAATTGTGGCGAACATCATAAAACTATACAATGCCGACTTCCTTTTAAACATCCAAATACCTTCTTTTCAGGAAAGATTAGACAGGTGAAGAATAAATTCCCATATGAACTTACAGATAGAATTAGAAGTGTAATGGAATATGTAATGACTGGAAATCCAGGTTCTGAACATGGTGGTTTGGTTCACAGGGCAATGTTATTAGAAGCATTAGATGGTGATGTCAGGGAAGGTATTTTATCTGTTACACCTGATCCTAGTGATTATAATGATTTTTTTTTTAAGAGCGAAGGAGAAAATGCAGAGAGGACAGCTTTGCAGTTGATACAGCTAGAATTATTTGAGTCGAGGGTCAGAAAATAGAGCTGATTTTAAGGGACCATGGGGAAGAACTTCTATTAGTTTAGGTAGTTATAGAAGGAATGGTAGAAATGAACCAGAAACCAGAGAAAAGCCTAGCAAACAGCCTTGGTTGCCTTTTAGTGAAATAAGAAATGAGGGAGATTATTTGAAGGAGGAGCTGAATAAATAAGACACAGGAGGAGATGAAAAAGATAAAAGCAGGAGGTGTCAAAATAGCAGCAGTAGAAAAGGAAAATTCTGTGCCACCCTCTACCATTGATTGTTAGGGTTTACAAACCCCCACGCCCCTTCTTGCCAATTCTTAACTGATTTATAAATCGACTTCTAGTCGGGCCACTTATCAAATCTGATGAGTAGGGATGGGCCGAAACCCACCCCTGCAGCAGAACTCCTGAACAGGGGAAATGTTCTAACCCGAACGGTGTACCACATTGAAGTCTATAGGAGCCAAACAGGAAAAGGTTTTTGGGGATCTGGATACTGCCTGGAGGGACATGTAATAAAAAACAGATTAAAAATGTAATAAAAAAAACTTTTTTTAGGAACAGTTATTTTAATTATGCTTAAAGTGCAATAAAAATTAAAAATTCCTAATGTGCCTGTAAAGTGGCGCATGTGTAGCATGCATAAAACACCCCCCACTTCAAAGCAACATGGGGGTGGGTGTTCTCCCCCCCCCCACCCCAAAGCACCGTGTTCCCATGTTGATGGGGACAAGGGCCTCTTCCCAACAACTTTGGGCTGGGGTTGTCAGGATCTGTGGGTTGGGGGCTTATTGGAATCTGGAAGCCCCCTTTAACAAGGGGGCCCCCAGATCCTACCTCCCCTTATTTGTAATGGGTATCAGGTACATAGTACCCCTACCCACTCACCAAAAAGTATACAACAGTAATAAAAATTAAGTAAAAGTCACATGACCTCAGAAGGAGTGGTGCCCCTGGGTGACGTAGCCAGGTGGCCCCGTCCTTTGCCTATATAAGAAATATCAAAGCGTGGAGCGGGCATATGGTGGGAGGCCTTCCAGGAGGCAAGAGCATTTTTAATTTTTTCTATTTTTCAGGTTGGCGGGTAACGTGATTGATGATGGATTTACATCGAGGGACGCTATTTTTTTTTATTATTATTTTTTTTAAAGGATTTGCCAAAAACTGTCTGTCTCGTGTGGTTATTACTTTTGTACACTTTTTTGGCGAATGGGTAGAGGTACTATGTACCCGATACCCATTCACATGGGGGGGAATAGATCTTGGGAGCCCTTCTTAAATGGGGGCTTCTAGATTCCAATATGCCCCCTGCCTGCAGACCCTGACAACCATAGACCAGGGTTGTCGGGAAGAGGCCATTGTCCCCATCAACGTGGAGACGAAGTGTTTTGGGGTGGGGGCAGAGCTCCCCCTACCCCAAAGCAACCACCCCTTATTTCGAGGGCATGTGGCCTGGTATGGTTCAGCAGGTGGGCGCTCTCTCATCCCCATCCTTTTCTGACCTGCCAAACGGCATGCCCAGATAAGGGTTTGGTATAGATTTTAGAGGGACCCCACACCATTTTTTTTAAATAATTTGGCTTGATATTCCCCTCCAAACCCAGTTTTTTCTTTATATATTTTTTGCCGCCACTTTTTTTTTTATTTTTTATTCGGCTGTCAGTGGGGAAACTCATTGACAGCTGATGACTAATTGGTTGTCAGGGACATCTCGTTAGTGCACATTTAACCACTTGCCGACCGCCGCACGCCAATCTACGTCGGCGGTCAGCCCCTCACAGGCAAAGTGACGTAGGGCTACGTCACTAGCTTGTGAGGGTCTAGGGAGCGAGCGCGCGCCGCCGGAGGCGCGCTCCCGCTCCCGCGTGGTCACGGACCCCCCCGCGCGTGTGACCGGCGGACCCGATGTCCGCCGGCCACTCTGCGATCGGCGGGGGAGAGGGAGAAAGTCAGGCAGCTTGTGTAAACAAGCTGCCTGTCATTCTCCCCTCTGTATGAGAGCTGATCATATGGATCTACTATGTAGATCCATTGATCACTCTGCATACAGCTGAAGCCACAGCCAATCACAGTAAGAATCACGCCCCTAAGGACACACACAGCCCCTCCCTCTCAAATAAAGTTAACCCCTTCACTACCAGTGTATTTTTACAGTAACAGTGCATATATATAGCACTGATTACTGTAGAAATGTCACTGGTAACCCCAAAAGTGTCAAAAATGTCAGTCAAGGGTCCGATCTGTCCGCCCCAATGTCGCAGTACCGCAAAAAAAATCGCAGATCGCCGCCATTACGCGTTAAAAAAAAAAACAACAAAAATGACAAAAATCTTTCCCTTAGTCAGTAAACGCAATAACTTTTGCGCAAACCAATCAAAATACGCTTTTTGCGATTTTTTTTACCAAACATAGGTAGCATAAAACAAATTGGCCGAAAATGTTAAAAAATTTAGATTTTTACATTTTTTGGGGGGGGAATTTCATATAAAAAAAAGGGAAAAATATTGCTATTTTTGCAAAATTGACGCTCTTTTTTTGTTTATAGCGCGTGATCAAAAAATCGCACAGGTGATCAAATACCGCCAAAAGAAAGCTCTGTTTGTGGGAAAAAAAGGACGCCAAATTCGTTTAGGTACAGCGTCGCACGACCGCGCAATTGTCCGTTAAAGTCACGCAGTGCCGAATCGCAAAATAGCCCCTGGTCGTTTAGCAGCCAAATCCTCCGGGGCTTAAGTGGTTAACACAGTATATTTCAGTGAATTACGTGTCGTTTAACGCAGTATACTTCTGTGCGCTAGTGCACATTTAATGCAGTATATTTCAGTGCGTTACGCGCCGTTTAACTCCGTATATTTCTGAGCGTTACTGCACAATTAACGCAGTATATCTCTGTGCATTAGTGCACGTTTAACGCAGTATATTTTTGTGCATTAGTGCACGCCTAACGCAGTATATTTCTGTGCATTAGTGCATGCTTAATGCAGTATATTTCAGTGCATTATGTGCCATTTAATGCAGTACATTTCAGTGCAATAGTGCACGTTAAACGCAGTATATCTCAGTCACTGCATGTTTAACGCAGTATATTTCTGTGCGTTAGTGCACGTTTAATGCAGAATATTTCAATGTGTTATGTGCCGTTTAACACAGTATACTTCAGTGTGTTAGTGCTGTTGGAGATTAGCTCACAGGGATCACCTTTTCCAGGAAAATAAGGCCAGCATGCAGGTAATTTCTTAAAAGTCTGGTGGGTTGCCAGCTTTATTCAGCAGAGGTTTGCACATATGAAAAAATAACAAAACAGTAAAATAAATCCTTGCTGTCCGGCGCTAAACTATACAGGAATTTTCCTCACTATACAGTGTGGGGCTGGTCCCCATCACCCACAAAACATATGGTAAAGCAAACCTTTTATTTCAAAGTCCAAAAAGAGCTCCTCTCTCAGATTCCTTTCTGAGTCTCATGCCATATATATATATATATATATATATATATATATACTGTATATATAAAATTACTCAAATACCAGCCCTAAAAAGGGCTTTTTGGGGTGCTGTCAGGATGCTGTCCTTACAGCAGGAGTGGACCGAGAACACTATCTATAATCTAATAAGACTAACAACTGTCCCTATTAACAGCAGCAGCACTCTCCCTGCTCTCACTACTAACACTGCTTCAGAATGATCTAAGATGGATGCTGCCCTTGCTTTTTTATAGGAGGTGGGAGGGTGTGGGAGGGAGGGTATGCTGATTGGCTGGAATATGTCTGCTGACTGTGAGGTACAGGGTCAAAGTTTGCCTCAATGATGAAGTATAGGGGGCGGACCGAACATCGCATATGTTCGCCCGCAGCGGCGGACGCGAACAAGCGATGTTCGCAGGGAACTGTCTGCCGGCGAACAGTTCGGGACATCTCTATTGCCAAGTTGTCTCCAGTGGTAATGAGGATGGAGGAGATAATTATGTTGCGATCAATGACGCAACTTGGGTGCCGGATAGAGCAGAGGAGGAACATGAGGGTGAGGCTCAACCCCAATGAGGCAGCCATCATCGAACAGTAGAGAGCTGTCCCTTTTTTAGAACATGTGCAGTCGATCCCACTGTTGCAGTTTGCAAAATTTCACATCAAACGTGGCAAAAATACCAGCCATTTGGGTATCACATGCTTGATAAGGCATTTAACCTGCCCGTTAGCAAGAGCACCTGAAAGCCATACAAAAGGGATGCAATTCTGTTCCTCCTCCTTACTCATCTCAGTCTAACCGCACTATACCTCATGACCTCTCAGCAGCCTCCACTGACAGGGATGATGGTATAGTGCAGGGTGTCCCAGGTCCTTGCAGCACATCTGCCAGTAGCACACCATCAGTTTTAGACTGTAGCTGGCAAATTTATCTGCCCCATCTGCTGCAGAAAAACAGTTGGTCTGTCTAGGAGACAGGAACCACACTGAAGCAGAGATTCTTGCAGTTCTGCAGGGGCAGGCCCAGAGGTGGTTTACACCATGCCAGCTTGAGCCAGGAATCGTGGTGTGTGATAATGGCACAAACCTCCTGTCCACCCACAGACAGGGAAAGTGGACACGTGCCATGCCTGGCACATGTTCTCAATTTGGTGGTGCAGCGTTTCCTAAATAGGTACCCAGGGTTGGAAGATCTGCTAAAGTAGTCTGTAGCCATTTTAGGTGGTCATACAGTGCCAGTGCTCGGCTGGCTGAAATTCAGCGGGAATTGCACCTGCCCGTAAATCGACTGATTTGTGACATGCCCACCAGGTGGAACTCGACTTTGGCAATGCTGCAGTGCACATGCAGCAGAGGGCCGTCAATGAGTACCTGAGCGAGTATGGCACAACGACAGCCTTAGGCCGGCTCTACTTTTTTTCCCCATGCCAATGGCTGCTGATAAAGGATGCATGCACTGTACTGTCACCATAACACAGTATATTTCAGTGAATTACGTGTCGTTTAACGCAGTATACTTCTGTGCGCTAGTGCACATTTAATGCAGTATATTTCAGTGCGTTACGCGCCGTTTAACTCCGTATATTTCTGAGCGTTACTGCACAATTAACGCAGTATATCTCTGTGCATTAGTGCACGTTTAACGCAGTATATTTTTGTGCATTAGTGCACGCCTAACGCAGTATATTTCTGTGCATTAGTGCACGCTTAATGCAGTATATTTCAGTGCATTATGTGCCATTTAATGCAGTACATTTCAGTGCAATAGTGCACGTTAAACGCAGTATATCTCAGTCACTGCATGTTTAACGCAGTATATTTCTGTGCGTTAGTGCACGTTTAATGCAGAATATTTCAATGTGTTATGTGCCGTTTAACACAGTATACTTCAGTGTGTTAGTGCTGTTGGAGATTAGCTCACAGGGATCACCTTTTCCAGGAAAATAAGGCCAGCATGCAGGTAATTTCTTAAAAGTCTGGTGGGTTGCCAGCTTTATTCAGCAGAGGTTTGCACATATGAAAAAATAACAAAACAGTAAAATAAATCCTTGCTGTCCGGCGCTAAACTATACAGGAATTTTCCTCACTATACAGTGTGGGGCTGGTCCCCATCACCCACAAAACATATGGTAAAGCAAACCTTTTATTTCAAAGTCCAAAAAGAGCTCCTCTCTCAGATTCCTTTCTGAGTCTCATGCCAGAGCATATCTGTGCTCTCTTCCTGTTCAAATAAAGTCCACCTGAGCATGAACTCAGGTTACCCACACTCTCTGGACTGGAACCTAGCCTGTCATAGAGGATGGAAAAACCCGGGCCTGATTCTGGTTCAGTCTCTCACTACAGAACGTATGCGAGGTGAAATATAGCTATTATCTACTACCTCACCTCGCATACCATCACAGTGCACATTTAATGCAGTATATTTCAGTGCGTCATTTACCATTTAGCGCAGTATATTTTAGTGCGTTATGTGCAGTTTAACGCTGTATATTTTAGTGCATTAGTGCATGTTTAACGCAGTATATTTCAGTGCGCTTTGTGCTGTTTGACGCAATATAATTCAGTGTATTAGTGCACATTTAACGCAGTAAATTTCAACGTGTTACTGCATGTTTAACACAGTATATTTCTGTGCGCTAGTGTATGTTTAACGCAGCATACTTCTGTGTATTACTGCACATTTAGCGCAGTATATTTTTGTGCGTTAGTGCAGTTTTACTGCAGTATATCGTAGTGTGTCAGTGGAGTGTGTCTGTGTAATGAGTACTCAAGTTAAAGTACACCAAACACCACTATCCATTGATTAAAGTGCATTCACATACACATTTTCACATCTTTATTACATTTTGTTAATAAGCACATTCCTATCATGTCTGGGAGGTTAACAAGGTGAGGGAGACGTTCCCATGGCACTGTGAGGGAGCCAGCAGCGTATGTGCTCGCAGGCAAAGGCTAAATCTGCCTCCTTGTCCACAGCTATTCGTGCCATAGTCCCAGCATCAGGCACAAAGGAGTCATCTGAGGTATTTGAACACAGCATCAGTCACTTGCTCCTTGATGATGCATTGCCAATACTTGATTCAGATATTGGTTCTGAGGTTAAGGAAGGTAGGAACATGAGCCTGCAGAGAGGGGAGAACAAACAAATTGGCAGTCAGGTTTCCCCAGCCGCACTGTATTGCCAAGTAGTGATGTCGCAAACCTAAAATTTGCCGTTCGCGAATGGCGAACGCGAACCTCCGCATATGTTCGCGAACGGGCGAACCAGGCGAACCGCCATAGACTTCAATAGGCAGGCAAATTTTAAAACCCACAGGGACTCTTTCTGGCCACAATAGTGATGGAAACGTTGTTTCAAGGGGACTAACACCTGGACTGTGGCATGCCGGAGGGGGATCCATGGCAAAACTCCCATGGAAAATTACATAGTTGACGCAAAGTCGGGTTTTAATCCATAAAGGGCATAAATCACCTAACATTCCTAAATTGTTTGGAATAACGTGCTTTAAAACATCCAGTGTGTGAATACGATCAGGTATGATGTTGTGTCAATTCACAGTGACAGACCAAACTCTGACAGACCAAACTCCTCGTTTAACGCACTGCAAACAACCGCAAACAGTCCATTTGCAGTGGGTACAGTACAGTCTGTGGGCCTGACACTCACTGGCAGGCAACTATAAAAAATATATATTTTTTTAATTTGCAAGGTGCTGTGCCACCGTATATATGAGTGGTGGGCACTGCAGTGGGCACAGTACACTCTGTGGACCTGACATTCACTGGCAGGCCAAGCAACTGCAATTATAAAAAAATATATATATTTTTAATTTGCAAGCTGCTGTGCCACCGTATATATGAGTGGTGGGCACTGCAGTGGGCACAGTACACTCTGTGGACCTGACACTCACTGCAATTATGACAGAGGAAAAAAATAATCTTTTTTAAACTGCAAGGTACTGTGCCACCCGATATGAGTGTGGTGTGCACACAGTACAGTCTGTGGTGGGTCTGTAGCCTCTCACACACGGCGGGCAGGCAACTGCACAATATATATATATATATATATATATATATATATATATATATATATATATATATATATATACTGTATATATAAAATTACTCAAATACCAGCCCTAAAAAGGGCTTTTTGGGGTGCTGTCAGGATGCTGTCCTTACAGCAGGAGTGGACCGAGAACACTATCTATAATCTAATAAGACTAACAACTGTCCCTATTAACAGCAGCAGCACTCTCCCTGCTCTCACTACTAACACTGCTTCAGAATGATCTAAGATGGATGCTGCCCTTGCTTTTTTATAGGAGGTGGGAGGGTGTGGGAGGGAGGGTATGCTGATTGGCTGGAATATGTCTGCTGACTGTGAGGTACAGGGTCAAAGTTTGCCTCAATGATGAAGTATAGGGGGCGGACCGAACATCGCATATGTTCGCCCTCAGCGGCGGACGCGAACAAGCGATGTTCGCAGGGAACTGTCTGCCGGCGAACAGTTCGGGACATCTCTATTGCCAAGTTGTCTCCAGTGGTAATGAGGATGGAGGAGATAATTATGTTGCGATCAATGATGCAACTTGGGTGCCGGATAGAGCAGAGGAGGAACATGAGGGTGAGGCTCAACCCCAATGAGGCAGCCATCATCGAACAGTAGAGAGCTGTCCCTTTTTTAGAACATGTGCAGTCGATCCCACTGTTGCAGTTTGCAAAATTTCACATCAAACGTGGCAAAAATACCAGCCATTTGGGTATCACATGCTTGATAAGGCATTTAACCTGCCCGTTAGCAAGAGCACCTGAAAGCCATACAAAAGGGATGCAATTCTGTTCCTCCTCCTTACTCATCTCAGTCTAACCGCACTATACCTCATGACCTCTCAGCAGCCTCCACTGACAGGGATGATGGTATAGTGCAGGGTGTCCCAGGTCCTTGCAGCACATCTGCCAGTAGCACACCATCAGTTTTAGACTGTAGCTGGCAAATTTATCTGCCCCATCTGCTGCAGAAAAACAGTTGGTCTGTCTAGGAGACAGGAACCACACTGAAGCAGAGATTCTTGCAGTTCTGCAGGGGCAGGCCCAGAGGTGGTTCACACCATGCCAGCTTGAGCCAGGAATCGTGGTGTGTGATAATGGCACAAACCTCCTGTCCACCCACAGACAGGGAAAGTGGACACGTGCCATGCCTGGCACATGTTCTCAATTTGGTGGTGCAGCGTTTCCTAAATAGGTACCCAGGGTTGGAAGATCTGCTAAAGTAGTCTGTAGCCATTTTAGGTGGTCATACAGTGCCAGTGCTCGGCTGGCTGAAATTCAGCGGGAATTGCACCTGCCCGTAAATCGACTGATTTGTGACATGCCCACCAGGTGGAACTCGACTTTGGCAATGCTGCAGTGCACATGCAGCAGAGGGCCGTCAATGAGTACCTGAGCGAGTATGGCACAACGACAGCCTTAGGCCGGCTCTACTTTTTTTCCCATGCCAATGGCTGCTGATAAAGGATGCATGCACTGTACTGTCACCATTCGAGGAGGCCACAAGGGTGATGAGCCGTGAAAATACACGCATCAGTAACACAAACCCTGTTGTGTTCTTGCTGGAGCAGACTAATGATGTTAACCTATCTCCCTCCTGGGGTCTCTGGGCTGTATCCAAGCACTAATATTTCTACCAGTCTTTCTGTCAGTAGACATGCTGTCCCTGAGTCCTGCATCAAGGAGGTTCTCCCATGTAAAATATCTCCCTTTGTTTTTCACTTACCTATGTCAGTGAAGGAGAAGATTTGGAGGGGAGAATTTGTGGATATATTATCCCTACTCCCTTTTTATAATTTCAATGCTTGCTTAGATAAGAGAGCAGAAGCTAACATGGAGGATAACAGACACAGGCCAGTGTCTAGGTCATTCAATAACTGGTTTCAAGCCTACTGTATATTTTTCTGTATTATGGGTAAAAAGCACCCTGACTTATGCAGCGGGACTTTTCAGCATCTCGAAAATTTACTTGACGCCTATAAAAATGTTGGCAGATTAGGCTCGTTTACCTATGATGAGTCGTTCTGGCAAAAGCTCTAAATATATTATAATTTGAAATGGGGCATGAAAGACGTGGGGTTGTGACTGAACCTCATATTGCTATCTAGGATTAAAACTATTAAACAATTGTCACCGCTTCTTCAGTCTCCCCCTACAGGAAATGTTTCTGCTTTGCATACAATGAAAGCAAATGTAAGTGGAACGTGGCATGTAAGTACAAGCACGCATGTTCACATTGTTCTGGTAATCATCCAGTGGTGAAATTTTTTAAAAGCGCTAATGCCTCTAGCCAAGCACAGCATGAAACCTTGTCCAAAAGCATTCACTCCTGTGAAAATGGCAAACATGCGTCCCTGGCTAGAAAGATATCCAGACAGGGAGACAGCTCTGTTCAAAACTGCAGGTTTTACCAATAGTTTTGATTTACCTAAGTTTAATGGTTTAGGATGCAAGATGGCTGGTAATTTAAAGTCGGTGGATGTTTATCCTCACATAATCAGAGAAAAATTGTCTAAAGAAATTAGTGAAGGGTGTATGGTGGGTCCTTTTTGTTCCCCACTCTTTTCCAATTCTAGAATTTCACTATTGGGGGGGTGCACAAAAAAATAACCTAATTCATTTAGGTTAATACATCACCTCTTGTTTGCCAAAGGGGGTTCTTTAAACAATGAAAATTAGGCCGCATGGTGTCGGGGCCCTTATGGCCAAGGCAGACATTAAAGCTGCATTTAGGCTCCTTCCAATATCCCCTAAATCAAGGAAATGCAAACTGTGGCCCTCCAGCTGTTGCAAAACTACCCATCATGCCATCATGCCTCTCCGTCTGGGTGTCATGTTTATAGCTGTAAGAATATTGCTATGCCTCATGGGACCTGTAGTTATGCAACATCTGGAGGGCCCCAGTTTGCATATCCCTGCCCTAAAGCATTTAACTCCCTGGGTATTTTCTTTGAAGGCAACTACTTTTACGACACGTTCCTTTCAATAGGATGCTCATTATCTCCTGCATATGTTGAGAAGGTCTCTACCGTTCTACACTGGGTTATTACTTTTGAGTCAGGTCATGATAGCGTAATACATTACCTGGACGATTTTATTTTTATAGGCCCTGCCGATTCACTCCATTGTTTTAAATGATTTCGTTTATTTTTTACCATTTCTGAATTTTTTGGTATCCTGCTCGCCCAAGAAAAGACAATTTTGTCTTCGGCTTCTACTGAATTTTTAGGTATCCAAATACACTCCCCCCCCCTTATGAAATTTAACTTGCAAGCAACCAAATTAGAGAAGGAAGGATTGGGACACAAGGATTTTTTAGCACAAAAAACGTAATAAAATTACATTTTTATTTAGATCCATATAAAACCAGGGAAGAAAAGGTACTTAGTATAAAAGGTATTGCTTGGAATCAAGCCCAGAAAATATATACAAATTGTGTAGCAGTTATTAGAATATCAATTCCATACAGAGATACAGAAGATTCATACAAGTTTTTATAAGAACAAATACTTGACATCAGAAGAATCCTGCAGACGGATGCCAGAAGACACAATGGCCGTCCAACCGGACCAGCTGATGCTGTATTCAATAATTCTTATGCACATATTCAATATTGCTCAACATGTTTCGCCTTATTCAAAGCTTCATCTGGAGCATTTTAATGAGATACTCTGTACAATTTTATAGAGCGAGACATGTGTCTCAGCATCACTTGTAAATAACGGAGAGGATGTCGTGGGCTACCGGAGCCTCATGCGATTGATAAGTAAGTAAAAACCTTGGAAATGTAGCAACCAAGGATTGGTAGATGCCTGGCTGTCGTCAACAGCCCCAGCACTGATACAAAACTCAGGTTATGAGTCCCAAAATGAAGACCCATACAGTAGGTGCTTTCATGAGCTCCAAACGAGTGTCCACAACATCCTCCCCGGATGGGGAACCATGGCGGCGGGTGTATTATTGAATACAGCATCAGCTGGTCCGGTTGGACGGCCATTGTGTCTTCTGGCATCCGTCGGCAGGATTCTTCTGATGTCAAGTATTTGTTCTTATAAAAACTTGCATGAAACTTCTGTATCTCTGTATGGAATTGATATTCTAATAACTGCTACACAATTTGTATATATTTTCTGGGCTTGTTTCCAAGCCATACCTTTTATACTAAGTACCTTTTCTTCCCTGGTTTTATATGGATCTAAATAAAAATTTTATTTTATTAAGTTTGTTGTGCCAAAAACTCCTTGTCTCCCAATCCTTCCTTCTCTAATAGTATTTTAAGGATTTGGCATCACTGATATATAGTGTGTGTGCTCAGATTGCTGCTATCTGAAAGCATATTCCTCTAATCAAACAACCAAATTAGAGTAAAATTCTGTTTAAAGAGCTTCAATGTTTATTGGGGCTTTTAGCCTTTGCATCAAGAATTATGCCCGTAGGCAGGATATTTTCTAGAAGGCTATATACTGTATGGCTTTGCCAGGTTATAAATCCCCATTTTCTTATATTAGACTTACCTCAGAACTGAAGGAGGATTTGTTAGTGTGGTCACATTTTCTTGAAGGGTTCAAAGGGCGATCTTTTTTCCAGGAAGAATTTATCCTAGCAAGTGATTTTGAATTATTTTCAGATGCAGCAGGATCCAGGGGTTTTGTGGCTGTATGGCGCAATCACTGGTGTTATGATGTTGTGCCCCAGGCTTGTGTAGAGCTCCGATGAAACCGATCTGATTCGGTGAAACGCGTCAGCTTTCCACAGTTGGACTCCTCACTACGACCTAACACCTCCACTCCGTGTGTACGTGACCCCCTGTGCTCCGGCTCGGCTACGGATCCCTGGGGACGCTGCTCGCCGACACCGGATGTGACGCAAGACCGCTCGCTACGGGCTTGTCTGTCTCCTCCAGCAGATTCGGCTTGAGCAAGCGCCAAACCGGACCACGCCACTGGAAGCCTCTACAAACAGCCGAGTCTTCGTTATTTCACACATGGAGGTATGTATTCTATCTACTTATTTTAAGCATATACATTCTTTGACTTGGTAACACAAAAAGACGTTTTTGCCGATTTCCCCTTCACTTTTGGGATATACTGACATCTAAATGATTTAACCGATCAGCAAACGCACTACAAGTACGAGTTTACTTTAACAGAGGAATCTTTCATCTAATGCCGTTGCATCGGTCTTAACGTGGATGGACAAAACCTCCTATTGGAATCTACATATCATTCAGCCAGTATCCACTCACCGTACAATAGTAATCGGCTAATCATCAGCACCTTTACTGCCTGGATCCACATTGTTTAAAGAGTTCTTCTCCTGGTTTAATGTATTGGTGATTACACACTTGGGTCACCACACACCAGTCTCTCTTCAACCAGTTCCTTGTCAGGAACACGGCAGGAAATCTGCAGTTAGTCCATTGGAGGAAGCCTTTATTTTGTTATTTACCATTAGAATGTGCATTTTCCATCTATGATATATTGAATGGGTCTGTCTAGTGATACTGTCCACTGTTTGTACATGGTTTTATATTTTTAAGTGTATTGTGTACATGCATGTTCTGTTTGTCCACCAGGCATAAGTGCTTCAATAAAAATGAGTTAAATTTTTCATCACAACTCAGTCTGTATAGTGCATCTGTTGGAACCTACATTTGATCTATCTTTTTGTCGGGACTAGTGACCTGTGAGGTGGTTCTTGAAGCATCCTGTCTTCACCACTCTTACAGACACTTTCCCCTCACATCCTTTTTGCATATATTTATTTTTGATCAGTAGGTATTCCATCAGCTACGTCTTAACTGAGTGACCACTGACTCTTTACATTTAGAGGCCTCTATAGGAACCAACCCACTTTTGTTCTATTTTTTGTGTAGGTAATAGGGCCACCAAGAATATCGTACTCCTAAAACTTTTCCAGTAGTGGTGGACTTGGAAATCTGGAGGAAATGCCTTTGGAATAAATGGAATGATTGCGCTGGAGATGGATAATAGGATTTAAGGTGCAAAAAATAGACATTGCAGAAAAAAATAGCTTTCTATTTCAAATATCCAATGTTAAAAAAACATTAAAAAACCAACATGACTCATATGGCCTTTGTACCGAGGTTTCCGCTCAACATGTTTCACCACAATTGTGGCTTCCTCAAGAGACTTATAGAGCCTTGTACATGATAACACTAAGGATAAATAAGAGACATTGTCAGTTTATTATATAAATATGGATCCTAATAGTCCGCAAATATCCATGTGAGGCACAGTTATACATAAATTACAAAATAGTACAGACACTTAAAACATTCTTATATCTTCAAGACATCTAATGAATGGGTCTCACCCTGGGTGTCTGCAAGGTTTAAAAAATTTGACACTGTAGCACACGTGTGACTCAAAACATCAGTGATGACGTTGAGTGCATGAGCAGAAACAGCCGCGCCCATTTTGGAAGTTCGTATTTAGCGCCAAATACAATGGAATGCCCATTTCTCCATTGACATGACATCCTGAGCATATTAAGAAATGATAAATAGTGGTTAGATGGGAATGGACAACTACTACTCATCAGAGCATGTTCTCCCCACAATACCGACATCTATTATAACACATTAATCAAACAGAACAAAACTACAGCAATCTCATCTAACATTAATGACTCCAAAATATAACAGATTGGCACTTCAGGAGACCAGCTGAGGGCAGACCCAAGGATAAATTGGCACTCCCTAGCCTCAAATGATTAACCGCTAAATTGCCCAAATTTCTGGATCAGAGTGAAGCCCCGGGCATCTGTATGACCACCCTTCCCATAGGGAATCAAACCCACCCATGTCCAAATGCACTCATGACTGCTTTTTTTAGCAGGCCTGCAAAGCGACGTACAGGTATGTCATTTCGCAGGACAGAGCAGACCTGCCACAGTAAAACTACCGCGGCTGGTCGTCAAGTGGTTAACAGGATGCTACATTCTCCATTTGAGCATTCGTTGCAGAGTACTGTTTTAGCTTTTTTGTGTTATCTGATGGCACAACGTTAATTGTTTAACCATATACAGTATCTAAAATGCTGGCTGGTGTTTCCTTTTTCTTTAAGTTGTTGGATTACCCAGCTTGTAACAGTTTTTTCAAAGTTCGACAGGGTAGTAAAGGGTACAGGAGAGTTAACTTTACTTTGGAGGATAGAAAAAACCCATTTCTCTCTGGCTGCTGGGGAAGTTGTGTGCTGCTACCAATTTGGTATGTTTTTCCATATACGAATCATCTTTTCAAGCAGCATTTACATTAGCCTTTTTTTGAGCCTTACGAATCTTGGAGCTAATCCCTAGGAACAAAAAAGGTACTACAGGGCTTCAGTTTAACCATGTAATTATTTCTCATGATTCGGTTAGTTTATTCATCGGTAAGTCTAAAACTGATCAATTGGGAAAAGGGATTTGGATTACCCTACCCCATTTTGGTAATACTGCTATTCCTCCTGCAGCTATCATTCAGAATTTCAGGAAACGTAGACCTAATTTATCCAAAATTTTATTATTCATGAGGATGGTTCACCGCTGACGCAGTTTCAGTTCAATGCTGTCCTTAAATAATGTTTTGTTTTGTTTGTCTTGGTATGGCCAATTTTCATTATACAGCCCATTCTTTCCATATTGGTGCAGCAACTGAAGCTGCCAGGTTGGGATTGGATGAAGCATTTATCAAGAAATTGAGTAGGTGGAATTCTGTTAGATATTGTTCCTATGTACGTCCTAACCTCTGTCTTTAACTCCTAGGTCATAAATGCTACATATAGATTATCGGACACTCATTTGTGTTTTAGGCCTCAAGCAGCGTTGCGTTATCTTTGAACACTTCCTTTTTTCGGTTCTATGGAATGGTATTATAGGTTTCATTTCAACAGGTTAATGCAGATTTGGCCTCCCCCTTCTGATCTTAGACTTCGTGCATATGATTAAGAGTGACCTGTACCAATTTAAAATAGCTTCCCCACAGACAACCATAATTTTTCTGAGATTGTTCCATGCTTAGCATGACTGATTTCTTCTGAGCTTAGAAAACTGAACAAAACTGGACATTCAAAAATGTATGCCTCTGATTGAAGGGTTTTCTTTTCATCATATTCATTTGGAAGGCGGCATTCCAGGCCTTTATAGGCAAGATTTGACTGATCCTGAAGAAGCGTGCGTGATGCACGTGAAACGCGTCGATGTAACGCGCTGCGTCCCACTCATTCACGGACCTAGCCTCAGCCTTCCCTTCACGGCGGAGCTGTACATCGGCAATCGGAGAACACTTCCGGGTTGAGGACGGAGAGTGAGGAGGCTCAGAGGGATGGTGCTCGCATCATTGGTTTGATGTGGACTTGGATGAAGCGGTAGGACTCCGGGGCAATACATTAAATTACAAACGTCTGCATGGCTGGATTCAAGAGTTGAGAGCACATCCAGCAGGCATCGGCTGGAACACCCGCAGTAGGCGGAGGGACCGGTAAGACAGATCTTATTCTACCTAAAGGGGATGCAGCTGAAATTACTGTATGTACTTCAACATCAGAGACACTCTCAAAGTAATAGTAATAGTAATAGTAATAGTAATCCACTATTGCCGTACTGCCAGCCGGATACTTGTCTCCCTCTCCTCCACTATTCCCGATTGGTCCCAACACTGCTTCCATTCTCGATCCTCCCTAGCCGCCCACCCCCCACCCACCCGATGAACCAGCAATTAATGATTGTGTACATCTGACACCGATTCTACTAGCTGTGTCTATATTTCAGGTCTCCAGCCCATATTAAAGGACTATCCTATATAAGGGACTTCCTTCCAGCTCCTTACACAGCATTACAGAGACATCCACTTTCAAAAACAACTTTACTTATGCCTCTGATACGGAGACAAAAAACCCTCTCTTTTTTCCAAGACCCTCTTTTTGTTCCCGCAAGAAGAACAGGAGGATATTTACTATATCTACATTTAACAGATGTCTGCAGTGATTGAGCTCTACTTCATGCATTAACAAGACCTATTACCAAAACATTTTTTTTCCCCCCTTTTTTCATAGGTTGTTTCCCTAATGGATAGACTGGTCTAGTGGACAGCTATTTGGCACGCTTTCACCTATCCCATGTTTTGGTAGTAGTGACAAAAATTCGGTTTTCCGATTAGTCACTCCCATTCATCGGATTACGTGCCCTTCTGGTCCTGGTGTTTGGTTGGGACACCCAGCGTGTGTTTTGTTCTGAGCGTTTGTGTAAATCCAGCCGCCTCTGCGGGTTTTTAGGTCTGAATCATATGCTATTGTTAGCCTATGATTTTCATTTTTTTAATTCAGCTACCAATAAAATGTGTTTACTAATTATCATTAAACACTTAAGCCCCGGAAGATTTTACCCCCTTCCTGACCAGGGCCTATTTTGCGATTCGGCACTGCATGACTTTAACGGACAATTGCGTGGTCGTGCGACACTGTACCTAAACAAATTTAACGTCCTTTTTTTCCCACAAACAGAGCTTTCTTTTTGTGGTATTTGATCACCTGTGCGATTTTTTGATCATGCGCTATAAACAAAAAAATAGCGTCAATTTGGCAAAAATAACAATATTTTTCACATTTTTTTATATGAAATTCCCCCCCAAAAAAATGTAAAAATCTAAATTTTTTAACATTTTTGGCCAATTTGTTTTATGCTACCTATGTTTGGTAAAAAAAAAATCGCAAAAAGCGTATTTTGATTGGTTTGCGCAAAATATATTGTGTTTACTAACTACGGGAAAGATTTTTGTAATTTTTGTTGTTTTTTTTTTCAAGTATCAATGTGCATCGAGCAAACCAATCTTGGCAATTGGGACTCTATGATTGTTCCTTTATTCAAAAAAATACCTGGGCCTGGAGACAGAAAACAGTTCAATTCAATAAATTAAGCAGCGGTAAAATAAAAAAAGATTTTTATTTTTGGGGTGGGGGAGAGTGGAGATACACATTGAGCACAACTCTTATATAATAAGAGAAGTCATGTTTTTATTTTGCATACATCAAGTTTATTTACTGCAATCTCTATACCACATGCATGCCAATCAGGAATATTCATCATTTAAATGCACCATTAATATAGTACTTGGTTTGGTTTTCCTGATGAAAATGTAATAAGCATTTAGCAAGATGAAATCAGCCTAGCTGCAGTTTTTGGTTGACAGAATGACTTAATTCTGGAAGAGCTCTGAGTGTCACATTGCCAGAATATCATAATTAGATTGAGCCCATCATTTTTTTACAAGTGTTCTTGTCTTGGCATTTTCTAGGAGGAATTTGTAAGCTTTTCAGATTTGAAGGAACCACCTACAGCATATGCCTATAGGGAAAATCTCGAGCTCAGTAATGTATAGAGCTCAAATTTTTATTTCAAATTTCTATCAGACTGGATAAAATAGCAGCACGTTGGACAAATTAATCTTGTGTCCCTGTGGAACTGAGTCGACTGCTGCATGTCTTATTACTATGTATATTCATTGTAGAAGCAAAAAGAAATATACTACATGATAGAAAATATATGGAAACCACTACACATATAACTGTACAAAAAAAAAAAAATCAAGGTACTAAAGCAGATATAAAAATGCACCTAACAGGTCCAATTGAAACTGCAAATGTCACTTTTTACATTTTTTACTAGTAAAACATTTTTTTGATTTAATTCAAAATAAATATGCAATTTGTACACAAAATAACACTTATAGCTAACTATCGGGTGGCTGCTGCTATCTTCACTTTTATCTCCCATTCTGATTTATCACTTTTGTCCCAAGAAAAATCCCACACTTCTGGAAATAGAGTATGCAGGGAATTGGAAAGGTATGAAGACATCAGAAGCATTTTTGAATTTTTAAACTTTTAGGGTTTTTTTCCAGAGTGAAAGTTGACTTTAAAAGAGAAAACAAGAAAAGGACTTCCATGGTCCCAGTTAATAGTTGGAAAATCACCATGATCAATTTAGACAAGTCTATTCCAGAGCAGTTAAACTACAGTTATCAGCATCACATCTCAATCCAAAGTAGCATAGTTACTATTTTTTCCAGAAGGAAACTGTTAAAATACTGTAAACAGTGTCACAACCGCCAAGGACTTGAGACATTTGTGGTTAAATACCAATGCACCTGATTTTGTTCATTTTTTCTATATTTCTGCATATTAAGCACGTGAGAGTGGCCCAGGTTGCTACACAGATATATCTAAGCTGCTTATTTTCAGAAGTATGTTTATATAACTATCCATATAGTTCCTCTTCATATATTGATGTATATTATACATTGCTATACATGCTATTTGATTTTACCAGCAGTTTAAAAGGTAAGCACACCAATATTTAAAATTGTAGCATCAGATTAGACAGGTAATGTGCAACCAGATTTTATATATAAACCATTAGCCATTAGAAACCAATTGGCTAACCAACATTTAGGACAAGCACGGGGGTGGATTCACTAACACTGAACAGTGCAAAATCTAGTGCAGCTCTGCATAGAAACCAATCAACTTGCAGTTTTTTTTTTTTTGTCAAAGCTTAACCACTTGCCGACCGCCCGCTGTAATATTACTGCGGCAGGGCGGCTCGGCTGCGTCCAGTCACGTAGTACTACGTGACTGGAGTGCATGTGGTTTCGGTGGTGCGAAGACACAGCGGGAAGCAGCCGCGGTAGGAGCGGCAGCGATTGCCGCTGCCCTCCCGCAATCGTCCGAGGAACCAAGAGAAGACCCACCTGATTATGTAAACAAAGCAGGTGGATCTTCTCTCAGACAGGCAGCGAAAGATCAGAAGTTTCAGCTAGGCTGAAAATGCGATCTCCCTGTGCCTGTCACAGAACCCCCCCCCCCCCACACACACACACACAGTCAGTAAGCATATTAGGCATACATTTAACCACTTTGATTACCCCCAGTATTAACCCCTTCAATGCCAGTGTCATTTATACAGTAACAGTGCATACTATTTAGCACTGATTACTGTATTAGTGTCACTGGTCCCCAAAAAGTGTAAAAAATGTCAGTTAGGGGTCCGATCTGTCCCCTGCAATGTTGCAGTCCTGCTAAAAATCGTAGATGGCCGCCATTACTAATAAAAAAATTATACAAATAAAAAGTCCAAAAATCTATCCCTTAGTTTGTAAACGCTATAGCTTTTGTGCAAACCAATTAAAATACGCTTTTTTTACCAAAAATAAGTAGCAAAATACAAATTGGCCTGAACTGATAAAAAAATTAATTTTTTTAAATTTATTGGCAATGTTTTATAGTAGAAAGTAAAAAATATGGAATTTTTTTCAAAATTGTCGGTCTTTTTTTGTTTATAGCGCAAAATCTAAAAAACGCAGAGGTGATCAAATACCACCAATAGAAAGCTCTATTTGTGGGAAAAAAGGACATCAATTGTATTTGGGTACAGCATCGCAGGACCGTGCTATTTTCTGTTAAAGTAACGCAGTGCCGAATCGTAAAAAATGGCCTGGTCATTAAGGGGGTAAAACGTTCTGGGGCTGAAGGGGTCATTTGAACAAGCTGAAGTTAAAATCTGATTGGCTACCATGCACAGCTGCACCAGATTTTTCAATCTACAATTTTAGTAAATAAACGCCACAGTGTTTACATTCTCCTGCATGCCAAATTCTTTGACATGAGCTTGCCATGGGACATCGGCCATTCTGAGACTGAACCTATTCTCCCTTCATAGTAGGCTGACAACCACAGTAATTATCAGGAGCTCTGAAGGAAGTTACAATTATAACTAAAGGTATCATCTTTTAATGGCAATGGTGACAGACAAGGTAGTAGGTAGTTCTTTTCTTCTATAGTGTCTCCAAAAAGAAATGAACTAGTGAGTGAACATATTTTCTTCCTGGATGGCATAGAATATGACCTTACATCTAAAAGTGTACATAAATGTCCAGTATATGTACGGACTTGTCCTACTAGGTCTAACATACTAACTTCCCCTTTACTTTAAACACCTGCAAATAAATTGAAAATATAGACTTTTATTCTGCCAATGGCAATATGGTGCAATTAGAAGTAAATAGTATCCAACTGAAATTGTATATAAATAAAATCAGCATTTATTATCAATTAAACATTAAGGCCCCGTTCACATAGGGGCGATCCGACTTCGGGAGGCGACCTCCGAGGTCGCGGTGCGAGCAGCGCGCCGCAACCTCGCAGCGGCCGCCACAGACTTCATAACATTGAAGTCTATGGCGGTCGCCTCCGGGTCGCCCCAAAGAAGCTCCGGACGCTTTTTCTAAGTCGGAGCGACTTGTGTCGCTCCTATTAGAACGGGTCCATAGCTTCTGTATGGGAGGCGACCTGTGAGGCGACCAGGTCCCCTCACAGGTCGCCTCAGTGTGAACCGGGACTAAAGCCTTGGTATTAAAAGGAATTGGATATTAAAAGGAATTGTACAAAATGGCACCCAACTAAATACATACTGATAATATCCCATCAAATGAAAAAATAAGTACTTACCGGTAATTACTTTAAGGATACACAGTGGGAATTCCCATTAACTATTTGGAAAACACAACATTTATCTTTTATCTATCGTTTTGTTATGTCGGCCAACAAAAGAAACATTAAGATTATTACCTTTACCTCTGCTCCCGAGTTCTTCACTGTGTGATCCTGCCCAGCACCACACAACTTTTGCAAAAAACAAAAAACATCCTGTGAGGATGAAAGTAAATATTGTATTGTTTTGGCTAAATTAGGGATGTGGGATTAATATTTAAAGGAAAACTTACTAAAGATTCATGTCACAAATTAATTAAAGCCCATGGCGTGCAGACGTTTTTTTGTTTTGTTTTTTTCGTGTCAACTGAACCTATCTATCAATCTAAGACTTCTCTTTCCACAGGGTGACAATACTGCTGTTCCAGTTCACTACAGAACAAATATCGCTGTTATTTTGATAAAAAGTAGAAATTCAACAAATGATTAACAGGCTATAAATAGATGTTACCAAGAGAATTAAAAAATGAAAAACAGCAAAAGCTGTTCTGTTCTGCTATTGGCAGATTGACAGACTGTATTTTTTCCTTTACCCAAAGCTCTACTTTAAAGTGATTGTAAAGCTTAATTTTATTTATTTTTTTTAAAATAATAAACATATTATACTAACCTGTTGTGTTCAATGGTGTTACACAGAGCTGCCTGGTCCTCCTCTAAATGGGTCCCCTGCTGGCGCTCTGGGCTTCTCCTCTTCTCAGTGACCCACCATAGGAAACCACTTCCTATGGGTGCGCACCTGTGGGCTCGCTCCTGAGCCAGATTTTGTCTATTGACACACACAGCATGGTTCAGTCCCATTTGCATTTGAAATCTGTTGCTGTCAACTCTCAATATGAGATCCAAAGAGCTATCAGTGAAGCAAGCCATCATTAGCCTGAAAAAACAAAACAAACCCATCAGAGAGATAGCAAAAACATTAGGTGTGGCAAAATCAACTGTTTGGAACAACCTTAAAAAGAAAGAACGCACTGGTGAGCTCAGCAACACCAAAAGACCCGGAAGACCACGGAAAACAACTGTGGTGGATGACCGAAGAATTCTTTCCCTGGTAAAGAAAATACCCTTCACAACAGTTGGCCAGATCAAGAACACTCTCCAGGAGGTAGGTGTATGTGTGTCAAAGTCAACAATCAAGAGAAGACAGAGGGTTCACCACAAGATGTAAACCATTGCTGTGCCTCAAAAACAAGAAGGCCAAATTATAGTTTGCCAAACAACATCTAAAAAAGCCTTTACAGTTCTGGAACAACATCCTATGGACAGATGAGACCAAGATCAACTTGTACCAGAGTGATGGGAAGAGAAGAGTATGGAGAAGGAAAGGAATGGCTCATGATCCAAAGCATACCACCTCATCAGTGAAGCATGGTGGTGGTAGTGTCATGACGTGGGCATGTATGGCTGCCAATGAAACTGATTGCCTTGTATTTATTGATGATGTGACTGCTGACAAAAGCTTCAGAACTCATTGGACGATGCTTCACAGTGCAGATGGACAATGACCCGAAGCATACTGCGAAAGCAACCAAAGAGTTTTCTTAAGGGAAAGAAGTGGAATGTTATGCAATGGCCAAGTCAATCACCTGACCTGAATATGATTGAGCATGCATTTCACTTGCTGAAGACAAAACTGAAGTGAAAATGCCCCAAGAACAAGCAGGAACTGAAGACAGTTGCAGTAGAGGCCTGGCAGAGCATCACCAGTAATGAAACCCAGCGTCTGTTGATGTCTATGCAATTCAGACTTCAGGCTGTAATTGACTGCAAAGGATTTGCAACCAAGTATTAAAAAGTGAAAGTTTGATTTATGATTGTTAACCTGTCCCATTACTTTTGGTCCCTTTAAAAAGTGGGAGGCACATATACAAACTGTTGTAATTCCTACATCGTTCACCTGATTTGGATGTAAATGCTCTCAAATTAAAACTGGAAGTCTGCAGTTAAAGCACATCATGTTTGTTTCAGTTCAAATCCATTGTGGTGGTGTATAGAGCCAAAAAGATTAGAATTGTGTCGATGTCCCAATATTTACGGACCTGACTGTATGTACAGCCTTTAGAACCACTTTAAGGTTCCCCAGTTTATTGTTTCATCTATTAAATCTTTAGGAGCACCCACACTGAGAATATACAGTAATATGTACACTCAGGGCAATTAAGATTGGATATTGACTGCATGACTGCAGGGGAATGTAAGGGCTAGAATTATACAAGGTAGTTAAAGTGCTTTTAAACCTCAGTCATGAAATCTGAACAAAGCACATATACTGTATCTGTACTGTTTACTTATCTTTCACCAAAGCTTTAAGTGTGGTTTCTTGCTGATGCTTCATTCCTCTATTATCAGCATGTCTCACTTCTAAAAAGTTTTCCTGACACATGAGATAAATTTGTGATGGGAAGGGAGCTCAGCATGCCTTCCTGTTCCTGTTTGCTGTGTAGAGGTGATGTGCCTTTCCTCCAGTTAGCTCTCACACAGTGTAACTGCAGCTCTTCACTCCATCCTCTGTGATATTAACAGATAGAGAATGATTTTATTACAATTCTGCCTATTTGAAGGGGTGTAGAAAAGAGAAGGCTGCTGATAAACAAGTAAAACCTATGTAGGAGGGTTTGTTTCATCTTTGTGTATCACTTGAGGCAATTCAACCCTTAGACACCCTAAGCTATTTGCAGAGAGGCATGTTGAGTGTTTTGCAGATCTTACCTTTTGTCACAAAGTTTTGAAAATTGAAAAAAAGAGGAAAAAAATGCATTTTCCTTTTTTTTTTTTTATTAATTCTCCAAATTAAATGAGAGCTGCAAAATACTCACCATGCATGTTGGCAAATATCCTGGGGTGTCTACTTTTCGAAAAGGGGTCATTTGGGGGGGGGGGGGGGTTTGTGCTATCTTGGCATTTCATGGCCTTCAAAACTGTGATAGGTAGTGAGGAGTGAAATCAACAATTTATGCCCTTAGAAAACCTGAAGGCGGTGATTGGTTTTCGGGGTCCTGTACGTGGCTAGACTGCCCAAAAGTCTCACATTTGGGGTATCCCCATACTCAGGAGAAGCAGCAGAATGTATTTTGGGGTGTCATTTCACATATACCCATGACATGTGCGAGCAATATATCATTTAGTGACAACTTTGTGTAAAAAAAAAAAAACTTAGAGCAAAATATAAAATACTCCATGGACTTAATATGCCTCTCAGCAAATAGGTTTGGGTGTCTACTTTCCAAAAAGGGGTCATTTGGGGGGTGTTTGAGCTGTCCTGGCATTTTTATGCTCAATCTTAGCCACACATCACCCACTAATCTAACCACTTGAAGACCAAGCCTTTTCTATGACTATAACTTTGTGTAAAAAAAATAATAGTAATTTTCCCAAAACTTGTGACAAATTATAAAATATTCCATGGACTCACCATACCTCTCAGAAAATATCTTGGAGTGTCTTCTTTGCAAAATTGGGTCATTTGAGGGGGTTTTGAGCTATCTTGAAATTTCAGGGCCTCCAAAACTGTGACAGATAGTGAGGAAGGAAAATGTGCAACTTACGCCATTAGAAAACCTGAAGGTGGTGATTTGTTTTCGGGGTCCCGTACACAGCTAGGCTCCCAAAAAGTCTTAGACATGTGGTATCCCTGTACTTAGGAGAAGAAGCAGAATGCATTTTGGGGTGTAATTTCACATATACCCATGGCATGCGTGAGCAATATATAATTTAGTGACAACTTTGTGTAAAAAAAAAAAACTTAGGGCAAAATATAAAATACTCCATGGACTTACTATGCCTCTCAGCAAATAGGTTTGGGTGTCTACTTTCCAAAAAGGGGTCATTTGGGGGATGTTTGAACTATCCTGGCATTTTTATGCTCAATCTTAGCCACACATCACCCACTAATCTAACCACTTGAAGACCAAGCCTTTTCTATGACTTTTTGTTTACATGAAAAATTATATATTTTTTTTACTGGAATATTACTTTGAACCCCCAAACATTATATATTTTTTTAAAGCAGAGGCCCTACAGAACAAAATGGTGGATGTTGCAATTTTTTTCGTCACACGGTATTTGCGCACAGATTTTCCAAATGCAATTTTTGCGAAAAAAAAAACACTTTTTTTTTTAATTTAATGCACAAATACACTATATAATTCCTAATTGTTTGGTAAAATTAAAAGATTATCTTATGCCAAGTACATAGATACCAAACATGACATGCTTTAAAATTGCACACGCCCATGCAGCGGCAAAAAAATACGTACATTTTTAAAAGCCTTTAAAAGTCTTTACGGGTTACCACTTTTGGACTTACAGGAGGTCTACTACATGCATGCTGCAATTGCTGTTTACATATTACACATGACCAACGCTTGCGTACATCTTTGTGCGCAAGCATGGGGTGACAGGGGTGCTTGAATTTTTTTTTATCATTTTTTATTTTGCTTTTTTCCTTTAGCTTCCGGTATCTTAAGCCATAGGGATGATTGGAGCGATTCTTGTCTATAATCAGCTCTATGGTTAGATAATTGAACCACCGGCTGCACTCTCTGGATAACCAGTGGGACAGGAGAGCCTGAGAAAAAACTCGGAAGGCGGTGGGAGGGGGGAGTCCCCTCCCACTGCTTGTAAAAGCAGTCTAGCGGCTTATTATCCACTAGGATTGCTTTTACATGTAAGCCGACCGCTGGCTGTAAAAAAAAAAATACCAGGATGATGCCTAAAACTGCAGGCATCATCCTGGTATAACCATTTGAAGTCCAGCAACATACCAGTACATTGTTGGTCCTTGTTTGGCATATACTGTAGGTTTTGTTTTTTTCATGCAGCATGTGGGCTGAACGAAAAAAAAAGAGAACCTAACAGATTCCTTCATCCACATCGATCGATGTAATCGAAATAATAATCGAAAATGTGTAGTATACCCATAATTAGCCACCCAAAACCTCCAACCCACTTTCTAATGATGGGTATGTTTGACCAACGTCATTTAAACCTATTTTTTTTTTTAACTGTGGTGGTGAAATCACCTCCTACAGCGCTGCCATCAGAGATTTCCATATATGCTGAGCACAAACGCTGTTTGTGTCAGAATATATATATAAATCACTGTGGCAGCTGATGAGTGTACCTGCAAGGCAAACTGAACAGTAAACATAAAACATTACATTGGTACATGAAAAGTAAAAAATGGTTACCAATGAAAAACAGTAACAAAGTACAGTAAAAGTAGGAAGAGTAGAAGTAGAAGAGCAGAGTAAGAACAGAAAATTAACTCAAACGACAACTATTTTTGGCTTTTTTATTTTATTTAAATGTTTTTATTTTTTTGTAACTTTTTTTTCACACTTTTTTTTTCTTCAACTCAACTGTAACATTCCGGGTTAGGGTCTCTGAAAATGACGATAGCCATCGAACGTCTTTTGAGACCCTGTGTTAGTGTGCCCTAGACTGTGCCATGCTGTACCCTACGCTAATACTCCACTAGTGTGTGGTAGCGTTGGAAACATTCCCCTATGCAGAGACCAGGTTGGTCAGGACAGAAGGGACAATAAGTGCGGATGTCACGCCTAAATCCTTGCTTGCTACAGACACAACATCTTCTTTGGGGGTTTCTTTTGGCAGGGGTACTTGGGAGGACATGTGGAAAATGCCTCTCATGCAGCCGGCTCACTGTATCTGGTAGGGAAAGTGGGGTAGAAGCACCACCTGGATACAGGTAGGCACTGATGATTTCTTCCTGGAATTCTAGGAAGGGTCCAGTTGGTCCTGATGCTTTGTATAGCACAAAAGCGTTCAGCAAAGACAATTGGAATAAATAAACACTTTTTTGTACCAGCGTCTGGCTTTACGGGCAACTAAGTATGGTGCCATAAGCTGGTCGTTGAGGTCCACCACTCCCATATTAAGGTTGTAGTCATGGACACAGAGGGACTTCTCCAAAACACCAGTTGCCGTAGGAATTTGGACCATTGTGTCTGCGTGAATGGAGGACAGAACAAAAACATTCCGTGTATCCCTCCACTTCACTGCAAGATATTTGTCAGTTTTCAAGCAGGCTCTCATCCCCCGACTAAGACAGGAATCTACAAGCTGTTGGGGGAAGCCCCGGCGATTAGGTCACACGGTGCCACACGCACCAATTTGTAATTCGAGCAGGTGACTAAAACGTGACAAGCTTGAATAAAAATTGTCCTCGTACAAATGGTACCCCTTTCCAAATAAGGGTGACACCAAGTCCCAAACTATCTTGCCGCTGCTCCCTATGTAGTCTGGGCAGTTTGGGGGCTCCACAGTGCTATCTTTACCCTCCTAAACACGAAAACTAACTGTATACCCTGTGGCCCTGTCACACAGCTTATACAGCTTGACCCCGTATCTGTCAGAGGAGATGCTGCTTGATAGCAAGGCGGACAGTAAACTTAACCAGGGACTCATCAACACAGACAACTTGTTTGGGGGGGTAAACAAGGCTGCAAACCGCTGATTGAAGTGGTTTACAAGGGGCCAAATTTTGTGGAGCTTGTCATATCCAGGGTCTCCCCGAGGACAACAGAGTTCATTGTCAGTGAAGTGCATGAACCGCAGAATTTGCTCATATCTCGCCCTGGACATGGAAGCAGAGTACATGGGTATATGGTGAATTGGGTTAGTGGACCAATATAACCGCAACTCACTCCTTTTAGTTATACCCATGTTGAAGGAAAGGCCCAGAAAAGTTTTAAACTCAGAAACCGTTATAGGTTTCCAGCCGAATTCTCTGGCAAGGGACAAATTTGGATGTGCAGCGATATATTGACCAGCATATACATTGCTTTGGTCCAAAATAGATCTGTAAAGATCTTCCGTGAAAAACAGCTAAAAAAATTGAAGGGGAATAAAATTGGCTGTTTCCACGTGAATTCCAGGGTGGACAGTGAATGGGGGAAGTACAGGCGATGTAGAATCTGTGGGCTGCCAATTAGGATATGCCAGCGCTTCAGGGAGGACACTATGGGCTCTACGGGCCTGTCTTCGAATTCTCAGTGGCTGCGGGTCACTACTCGTGCTAGCCACCACACCAGCTTCAACTGTACTTATGGGACTCGCCATGTCACTAAGTGATACTGCAGTGCTGGTATGTCTAGGTGCAGGGTGTACTAGGCCGCTGGTACTTGCCAGTTCACCAGAAGTGTGAGCGGCACTAGTACCCTTCAGATACTATACTAGTAATGGAAGTTAATGTGTGTGTATGTGTGTGTTACTGGTAATCAAGGGGTTAACTAATATTTCTAACTATGTGGCGGAGATCTGCGCTGTTCTATACTGACGCTAACTAGCGTTAACGCTAACTAATGTCACTAATGTAATAATAGTGATCAGAAAAAAACTGTACACTATAAAAGTGACACTGTGACAGGGCAATGAAGGGGTTAACTGGGGGTAATGAGGGGGTGACCAGGGGGTTAAATCTTTATGGGGGGGGGGGGTGGCGGGTATCCTAAGCCTACTTGGGACAGAAACGAACTCGCTAGCGCTAACTGAAGTCACAATCACACTATTACAGAAATACAGAAAACCGCTATATACCTGTATATAGTGCGCAATGTGACAGGAGGTGAAGAGGTTAACTGGGGGTGATCAGAGGGGTATCAGGGGGTTAAATCTTTATTGGGGGGTGGCGGGTATCCTAAGCCTAAAAGTAACAATCGCAAGTGCTAAACCAAGTCACAAGTCATACTTTACAGAAATATAGAAAACTGCTATATACTATTGTAGGTAAATAGTAAAACCAGGTTGGTAGGCGACTAATCGGGTATATGGGAAGGGAAGGGGGAGGAAGAAAGACAACACGGGGATAAATCTACAAAACAATTTCGCTTCAGCCGTAGGAACTGACTGACAGGAACGGACTCCAATCACTAGGTACGTGGTTTACCTAGTGAGGTGTCCATGCAGACTTGACTATGTTGGCCGCACTATCCGGGAGCTTCATGTGAGGCTCAAGGAGCATGTGGCCAACATAGCCAAAGGTTTCCCCAAACACAGCCTCTCCAGGCATTACGATGAGTGCCACAATAGAGACCCTAGTGGCACCCTGTTTTTAGGTATTGATAAATTTTCAGGACATTGGAGGGGAAGCAACCTAACGAGAGGGGTTTCCAAGCTCAAAACGAGCTGGATTTATAGACTTAAATCCTATACCCCTCTGGGTCTCAACATTGAATGGGATTTAAATGCCCATATCAATAATTCTTAGATTTGTGGTTTTCTCCCTTTTTCGTTTGCTGTGCATTAGTGGACATTTTTATGTAAAGAGTAAAAAGTTTTAAAGAGTATCTTTTAACTCATTTTATTGTGTGGCATTTTAAATTTTGTCGTTTGTTATTCAATGATGCATTTTATTTTATTAAATGTTTTATGTATTTTTTGTGCTTATTGAGACCTCCTTATACTTGGGGTGTTCTACACTTGGAGCACCGATAGATGGCACTGTTTCTCCTCGGGTCGCGGCTTTACACATTAGGTATCTATATACCTGTTTGGTATATGGATTAGTGCCCCTCCCTGGTTGATTCCATGTATCGGGCTTACTCTATTTGAAGGATGATGGAAATATTCCAATGTGGGATCTTTTAGAAAGGTTTTTTCCTCTTTTTTTCCCTTGTTGTATTATTCTCTCTTCCCTTCCTCTTTCGGTCTGAGCGGTGGTTCCGGACTTGTGGAGCGCATACCTCATTTCCGGCCACCCAGTTCCGGTGGGCGGCTCTCTCCTCCGCTGCTATAGAAGGCACTGGCGCACCCTGTAGCCACACCCCATGACGACGTCCAATCGGACAAAACGTACGTCGGGTGACGTGCTGGGTGGCGCGTGCCGCGATCTTTGGAGGAGACAGGACGGCCATCGGTTTGGCAGTCCACGGATAGGACGCCCTAAGAACATCTGGGAGGTCTCTGTGCCTATGTACTATATGCGAGATGTCTTCACACTTCTTGTGAGTACCATATATACGATTATGAATAAAGCCTTAAAAGCAGTCTGTGCTATGTGATGTTCCTTTTTCTCTACATACCATACCATTCCGTGAGCTTATCAGGACTACATTGGAGAAGCCTTCATTCATTACCGGTTATGCGCACTTTTTGATCTCTGTCATGGAGATCAACTACTTTTTGTAAGAAGTACTGGTGTTGGAGTGCTTTCTGGTGGTGGTTTTCTGCTTTGGAATTTCTTCTAAATGTGGAGACGGATACATATGGACTGCTTTTTTACTGCTTTTTTCACATCTTCAAGTGGGACTGTCATTTCAAAGGGTTTAGCGCCACAGTTTTTGTTTTTATTCTTTTAATATACAGAAGGGATCGGAAGTTTTGGCACCCCAGGTAAAAATTTGTATTAATGTGTATAAAGAAGCCAAGGAAAGATGGAAAAATCTCCAAAAGGCATCAAATTACAGATTAGACATTCTTATGATATGTCAACAAAAGTTAGATTTTGTTTCCATCATTTACACTTTCAAAATAAAAGAAAACAAAAAAATGGTGTCTGCAAAAGTTTGGGCACCCTGTAGAGTTAATATCTTGTACTGCCCCCTTTGGCAAGTATCACAGCTTGTAAATGCTTTTTGTAGCCAGCCAAGAGTCTTTCAATTCTTGTTTGAGGTATCTTTGCCCATTCTTCCTTATAAATGTATTCCAGTTCTTTGAGATTTCTGGGCTGTCTGTCACGCACTGCTCTTTTAAGGTCTATCCATAGATTTTCAATTATGTTGAGGTCAGGATATTGTGAAGGCCATGGCAAAACCTTCAGTTTACGCCTCTTGATGTAATCCCCTGTGGATTTCGAGGTGTGTTTAGGATCATTATCCATTTGTAGAAGCCATGCTCTCTTTAACTTCAGCTTTTTCACAGATGTCATCAAGTTACCATCCAAAATTTGCTGAAATTTTATTGAATTCATGTTTCCTTCTACTCGTGAGATGTTCCCTGTGCCACTGGCTGCAATACAACCCCAAAGCATGATTGATCCACCCCCATGCTTAACAGTTGGACAGAGGTTCTTTTCATTAAATTCTGTGCCCCTTCTTCTCCAAACGTACCTTTGCTAATTCCGGCCAAAAAGTTCAATTTTAACCTCATCGGTCCACAGAACTTGTTTCCAAAATGCATCAGGCTTGTCTATATGTTCATTTGCAAAGTTCAAATGCTGATTTTTGTGGTGAGGACATAGAAGAGAATTTCTTCTGATGACTCTTCCATGAAGACCATATTTGTACAAGTATCTTTTTATAGTGGAATAGTGTACGACAACTCCAGTGTCTGCCAGAACTTTCTGGAGGGATCGTGCAATCTAACGTGGGTTTTGAATTGTTTTTCTCACAATCCTGCGAGCTGTTCTGTCTGATATTTTTCTTGGTCTTCCAGATCCGGCTTTAACTTCCACTCTTCCTGATGACTGCCATTTCTTAATTGCATTCCGAACAGAGGATATTGACATCTGAAAACGCTTTGCTTTTGTGACAGGAAGTCAGGTAAATCTGTGAATGTTTTGAGATACACTTCTGCTTGGTTTAGACAATTCACCAATTACTATAGGGTGTAGGCTGCAGAGGTAGCCAGCAGGAAGTTGAAAAACCTTCAGCTATTCAGAATGAGGAAATTAAGGCCTCTATAATTTGTCCAGAGGAAGTCTATTGAATGCTGCCTCCTGACGCTGTGTGAGTAGAGGAGGACAGTCAGATGGGTGCCTCCTGAAGCTGTGTGAGCATAGGAGAGGAACCCCTCCTGAAGCGATGTGCGCTGAGGAGGGTAAAGGGACTGAAGACTACTCAAGGTGAGGTCTTGGGTTGTTTCTATGTGAAGAGAAACCAATGGACATTTTCTATGTGAGGAGAAAATGAATTAAGACTGAAGACTACTCAAGGTGAGGTCTTGGATTGTTTCTATGTGAAGAGAAACCAATGGACATTTTCTATGTGAGGAGAAAATGAATTAAGACCGAAGACTTCTCAAGGTGAGGTCTTGGAATGTTTTCTATGTGAAGAGAAAAACCAATGGATGTTTTCTATGTGAAGAGAAAAGAGACATTTTCTGGGTGGCGAGAAAATATATAGACTATTGATGGTCTGCTGTAGGATCAGCCAAGTCTGCCCAACAGTAGGTTGGGGACAGACTTCCTTAGGTAGGTTCCTGTGTGTGAGAAGGTAGCCGCCCACAGTGGCAAGGGTTTATTTTATTTTATTTTTGATGTTTTTGATTCTTGCACTTGTGTGAAGAAAATTGCAAGAATAAAACCATACACTGTTGTTTGCAACCACTTCTCGGCTATCTCCCTGTGTAACTAATCCCCCCAAGGGGTCATCCACACCCGCCACTGAGCTAATCCCTCACACTATCTTCTTATAGCCTTCTCCAGCTTTGTGAGCGTCAACTATTTTCAGTTTTCATTTTCTAGACAACTGTTTAGAAGATCCCATGGTGCTGATTGTTGGGGCAAGGTTAGATGAGTCTGGGCATTTAAAACCTTTGAGATTGACATCACCTGATATTTCCAGACGATGATTGAGAACAATCCATGACACTGGCAGGTCTCAGCCTTGCAAAGGGGGCAGTGCATGCTATAAATTCTGCAGGGTTCCCAAACTTTTGCAGACACCATTTTTTTGTTTTCTGTAATTTTGAAAGTGTCAATGATGGAAATAAAATCTAACTTTTGTTGACATATTATAAGAATGTCTAATCTGTAATTTGATGCCTTTTGGAGATTTTTCCATCTTTCCCTCGCTTCTTTATGCACATTAAAACACATTTTTACCTGGGGTGCCCAAACTTTCGATCCCCACTGTATATCCATATATGTAATGCCTCTAGTCACAATAATCTCACAATGTGTATCAAAATGCATCACAAAAACTGCTTGTGGATCGACACAGATGACTGCAGATGACCAAGGCACGTACACTGACCATTGTGTCAGGGCTCAGCAGCCATGATACACCATGGTCAGTGTACAGATGGGAAGGCAGCACCAGGCAGGATCAGCCAGGTTTTTTAGGTGATAGAAGAGGCCAAATTACACAGCACAAGCACTGTGCTGTATAACATGCTTTAAAGGAACGGGATCAATATATATATATATTTTTTTTAGGGTAACAAACGCTTTAACATTGATGTCTATAGGAAATTTTGGTCAGCTTGACATGACACTGCTCCTGAACCATAAGTGACAGAGACACCAAACTTGGGGAGCACAGAGAGGGGACCCAGGACTACAACACATCCATACATTTTTAAAGTGGGGTATGCCTGTACACTACACTGACTGCACTAAACGGACTGAACACACTATCTACTAACTATCTGCCTAACCTCCATTATCACACACTATACACGGCTGCCTTGTAAGCAGTAGTCTTATATAATATGGGGCATGGACGTAGCCCCTGAGCCATGATTGGCCAAAGGCACTCTGCCTTTGGCCAATCATTGCTCTCAATGTACATTGTCAGGTGCATTCTTTGGCCAATCATCAGCAACCAATGCACTGAAAGAGCGCAGTGGATTATGGGACGCTCATTGGTCAGCGCCCTGTTTGTTCATTTGTCCTGTTTGTTTGTGTGTTCAGCGAACACATGAACAGCTGATGTTCGAGCCAAACTTACGTTCAACGTGAACACACAGCCCATCCCTAGCTGTGACAGGGGGTAAAAGAATTACAGTCAGTTCACAGATAACCAAACTGGTGTTATGTAAATCTTCACATATACCCAGTGAAGTGAACAGCCTCAAATGATACACAGAGATGAATCAAATCTCCCTACATAAGTTTTATTTGTATATGTGCTGTCTTCAGCTTTCTACACTGTTTCGTAAGTGCACATCCTGATAGAATTTTCTCTTCCTGATTCACTTGTGGATGTAGATTCTTGCCATACACTGTGAGGCACACACCCCCTCTCCACATAGTCAGAAACATGAAAAGCTGTGCTGAGAATAAACCAGCTGTCTGCTAATCTATTTCTATGCATACATAAAATTCCTCCTCGTTTTATCCCAGCTGACTGAGAACTTGTCAGAAGTTATCATTCTGATAACAGGAAATTGCAGCAGGAGAAAGCCATGAGACTTAGGGCTTTGAACAGAGATAAATAAACACTACAGATACATTTGCTCAGGTCAAATTTCATGAATGGGGTTTACATCCACTTGAAGGCTAATTCTGATTTGGTGTACAGAGAGATGCCAATGCTCTGAGTAGGGAATTTTCTAAGGCCAGGGGCCATCATATCAACTTATGTCTCATCCCTGTTTCCATTCAGCTGCCAGCTGGGAGATTTCCTGTCAGGGAGCTAAAAGTACACAGTGTGCAATGGGGTTTTTCCAGTTCATGGAATAAATGAACTTGTTCAGAACTCAATTTTGCATTCAGATTTATTGGTTTGGGTTGCTGGTACCATTGAGGGCTTGTAAATTACTTTCCTATTCATAAATAATGCCTAAGGCTAGTGCCTCTCTATCCCTCTCCAGCTATGTTTCCTTATGGAAGTTTTTGGATGATTTGTGATTGGTATGGGTAAAGAGGAAGTAAACTCTCCCCCATAAGGTATGCCCATATCAAACATCACAACAAACAGTTAAAATTGCTGTATGCAAATGTCATGCTACTTGCTCCATTTTCTTGTAATCTGTTGTATTTGCTGATGTCACCGGAGCATGCACATCTTTAACCCGAATCACAGCACGCTCTTTGTGCTGTCAGTCCATAAAGATGTGCGTCTGTCATATTCACTCTGTATGGCACAGCACTGAGATTTCTCAATGCTATAGTCACCTAATACACCCCATGTGACCTTACACGTCACAGGGAGGGGTGTAAACATTGGAACATTGCAGAAAACTGCAGTGGGGATGAGCCAGGGGACACAGCTACCGCAGTGATCCCAGAACTAGAACGAGGCTTGCTAAGAACCCAATGCACATGCGTAAGATTAAAGATCGGTCTAGCAGAAAGGGCAGAAGTAAACTGCAAGATTGACTCAGAAGCCAATAGTTAAAATGGCGCTGGCTTATACCAGGAAGGAGGATTTTTCAAACTGTTGCAAAACAGTAAGAAACAAATGATTGTGGACTACTGCACTCATTCTACCAATGCCATGACTGGAAGCTTGTGCTAATTCTGAATCCATGCTTGCACTTTAGGGAAATAATAAGCCTTGAAACAAAGATCTGGGATAGAGTAAATGTATTGCAATTGAAACTAATAAAGCCAAATAAAAAACAAAAAAACAAATCAAATGATTGGGGTTCATTTTTAATGTAGAATGTGTTGAAATACATTGCCATACTGTTTTTTTTTTTTTTTTCCCAAAGCTTCATAGGGGGAGAGTTTACGTCCTCTTTACGTTCTTGCACAGTAAATTTAATAGTGCAATACCTATAAGGTAACGTAAAGACTGATTTATTTATTCAAGGCCAAGCACTTGAAAACCTCAGGAATACAGGTGGGTTGTGCTTTGATTATTGGTGGGTGTATATGTGTTCAGTTTGTTTGCATATTTTATTTCACCTTGAGAAAAGGCGCCTGTGAGTATCCAAAATGTCAGCTTTTTTTTTTCTTGTTTTTTTTTATTTTTTATTTTATTTTATGAGCTATGTTTTTCTACTGAGATCTCAGTCAAATTTGAAATCTACTAATTTTTTTCACTGTTGGCCATGCACCCTCAATTAGACGTGAAAGGGGAAGGTGCGGAATGGATTACATACCAAGGTAAACAATTCAGTTGTCCACCTCCACATTTGTCATGTGGAGAAGTAAAGGAATTCTAAATAGGGTCTACAACACTCTTTAGAATCCCACTGACTGTGCATTGCTCAGTTTTGCTTTCCTAACAGAATCAATATGATTATTGTGCTTTTTGTCCGTTATGTTTCTGTTACCATATACAAGCTAAAATTGCATTTTTTTGGTTCAGAAACACCTGCACTTCATAGAACACTGGTTTTCTATGTCAATTACTTTTTGTCTCTTGTGGTCATTGTGATATACTGTATGCCATGTTAACAGATGCTCTCATCTGTGTCTATATATTTGAAAGAGGAAATTATTTCACTTTCTCCTACTGACAAAAAGGCAGATCGCTAAGCCCAGAGGTATAAGATCTATACCAGGATGTCTTCACATTATGGTTTATGGCATCATCTGGTGGTTAATGGTAAAAAATGCATGACAGAATTGTTAAACTATACAATATACATTTCTCTACAGAGGGAATGTTAGAAACTAACTACAAAAATAGTATGTCATATATTGTTTGCTTGCTATGTATTTTAGGCACATCAATAGTAAAACCTGGTTTTTAATAAAATGTTATTTTTGACAATGCATAATTGCAAAGAGAATTTGTCAACTAAAAGAACACCTGGGGACTGATATGTCAAATCCTGGACAGTAAGCAGTTTAATGTGATAACTACACTGCTCAAAATTATAAATACAGACAATGGCTTAGCAGAACAATGAATTGGCACAGGGATAACATGAGATATACATTAAAAAAAATTATAAACACAACACTTGTTTTTTTATGAGCTGAACTCAAAGATCTAAGACTTTCTCTATGTACACAAAAGACCTATTTCTCTCAATTTTTTTTCACAAATCTGTCTAAATCTGTGTTAGGGTCCTTTTATGCGAATGATCCGATCAGATCTGCCTGTCAGTTTTTCAGACAGGGCTGATCGGATGCTCCATGCATTCCTATGGGGCAGCGGATGTCAGCGGAGACATCTCCGCTGACACCCGTTGATATCCAATTCCGATCCTATCCATGAATCCGGACGAATGAAAACCCTATTTTCTATCTGTCCAGCATGTCGGATGGGATCGGATGAGAATGGACAGGCGGTCCGTTCTCGTCCGATTCCCCCATAGAGGACAGTGGGGAACCTGACAGCTCCGTCTCCGCACACAGAGTGGAGATAGAGCTGTCTTCCGCCTGCTCAGCGGGGATCGATCCCCCACTGAGCAGAGAACGGACCGCACCGTGTGAAAGGAACCTTAGTGAGCACTTCTCCTTTGCCGAGATAATCCATCCACCTCACAGGTGTGGCATATCAAGATGCTGGTTAGACAGCATGATTATTGCACAGGTGTTCCTTAAGCTGCGCACATTAGGCATGACCACTCTAAAATGTGCAGTTTTATCACACAGCACCATGCCACAGATGTCGCCAGGGCCAGTGAAAACATGGCAGAAGTAAAGGGCAAATCTGCCCGGGTTTGGTGGACGTTTTGCAAACCCAAACATAGAGGTGAATGCAACTGAAGTCTAAGAGGCTGAATGTTGTTTTAAATGGTCATTTTTAAGACTAGTAGGCAAACTACTATCAAAAAAGCCATGGAAAGCAAGGTATGGCCATAGGGGAATATGAAAAAAAAAATGTAAAAAGAAAATACTGTATGGCAGGGAGAGGGGCTTTCGTGCAGTTTCAAGGGCAACATTTAGAATACAGAAATCCTTTCTGCTGTATTTACATTCTTGTTGTTCACTAACGCATATGCAATAATTTGCATTGCGATATAGAAGCCCATTGAAAACAGATGAAAACATCTCAAAAATCAGATGTGCCAAAAAATTTGTATTGTAATTCACTACAACGAATAATGGTGCATTACGTTGCATTGTGGGAAGCTGCAACATATCTAGGTGCCTTAGTTAGTTTGGATGCCATTCAAAATGTATGTAACATGCGTTGCTGCTAGGGTTGAGCGAACCCGAACTATAAAGTTCGGGTTCATACCGGACTTTAGGGTTTTTCGTACCCGGACCCGACCCGAACATCTTACTGTATGTTCGTTATCGAGTTCAGTGTTCGGCAATTTAATGGTGCGTTAAAAAAAGATGCAGGGCAGCCAATCCACAAGTGTTTAACTGGTGTGCCCTTAGAAGCCATCACAGCCATGCCTACTAATGGCATGGCTGTGATTGGCCAGTGCAGCATGTGACCCAGCCTCTATATAAGCTGGAGTCACATAGCGCCGCACGTCACTCTCCTCTATCTAGTGTAGGGAAAGGCTGCGGCTGCTGCTTTGAGGGAGAGAATAGGATAGGAGGACAGAATCTTTATTCTTTAATCAGAACTTCCACTCAGTGATCTACATAGATTTTGTTGTGTACTAGGGAAAGGCTGCAGCTGCTGCTTTGAGGGAGAGAATAGGAGGAGGACAGAATCTTTATTCTTTAATCAGAACTTCAACTCAGTGATCTACATAGATTTTGTTGTGTACTAGGGAAAGGCTGCGGCTGCTGCTTTGAGGGAGAGAATAGGAGGAGGACAGAATCTTTATTATTTAATCAGAACTCACAGCGATCTACATATATTTTATGGGTTGGTGCAGTGCACAATCTTTTTACCCTGCCCTGATCCCAGTGACAGAGAAAAAATACTTTTATCCGTCTGTTAGTTAGGTGGGCGGCAGGGGGGCATTTTATGCAAGCTCAGTGCACCAGCATATTCAGTGTGCATTTTAAATTATATATATATCATTTTCTGGGTTTTTAAAAACACCCTTTTTGGGCTAAAATCCACAATTTTATAGCCCTTGCTTGCTGCATCTGTACGTGTAGAATTCAAGCTGCTGTCATATTGTGTTAGTAAAATAACACCTTTTTCCGGCAAAATACATATCTATTCTGCTATTCACAAAACACCCATTCAGGGCAAAAATAATAATTTTGCAGCGTTTGCTGCATATGTTACTGTGAGATACACCCTTTAGATACTGTTGTCCTATTTTGCTACTCAAAAAATACCCATTTATGGGAAAAATCTTAAATTGCAGCCTAGTCTGTATCTGTACATGTGAGATACACCCTTTAGATACTGTTGTTCTATTCTGCTATTCCAAAAACACCCATTTAGGACAAGATCCTAAATTTGAGAAATATGAGGAGAACGTCAAATAAGGGATGTGGCCCCGGTCGTGGTGCTGCTTGTAGAGCTCCTGTTGCAAGGAGAGGACGTGGTCGATCTGTGCTAGCTACACGCACAAGTGAAACACCTTCCTCAGGTGCGAGTAGGCGACAGAACCTGCAGCAGTGTCTGGTCGGGCCTAATGCGACTCTATGAATGTTGAGGCCAGAACAAGTACAGGCGATAGTAGATTGGGTTGCTGACAGTGCCTCCAGTGCCGTCACATTGTCTCCCACCCAGTCTCCTGCTGAAAGATCAGAGTTGGCACCTGCAGCCAATGTCCATCAGTCTTTCACCTCACCCCCTTGCAAGTCAGCCAAGCAGTCTGAGCCCCAAGTCATGCAGCAGTCTCTTCTGCTTTTTGATTACTCTGTTAGCATGGTTCCCCAGGGCCATCCACATAGCGCTGCCCTAGAAGTAGAATAGATTGAGTGCACCGATGCCCAACCACTTATGTCTCCAGATGAGTACATGGGAGGACCATTGCAGCATGTCTCGGATGATGACGAAACACAGGTGCCAACTGCTGCAGCTTTCAGAATTGTGCAAACTGACAAGGAGGGCAGGGGGGGAAGATGATGTGGAGGGAGATGAGGTCCTTGACCCCACATGGAATCAATGTCATGCAGGTGACCTGTGTAGTTCGGAGGAAGAGGCGGCGGTCGCACAGAGACACCAGCACAGCAGAAGAGGGAGCAGGGTGCAAAAGCGGAGCGGCCGTCCCCTAGACAGTACGCCTGCTACTGCCCAACGCAGCAAGGGACCGAGCACACCAAAGCCAGCTCCAAGGAGTTCCCCAGCGTGGCAGCTCTTCAGACAATGTGCTAATGACAAGACACGAGTGGTTTGCACGCTGTGCATTCAGAGCCTGAAGCGAGGCATAAACGTTCTCAACCTGAGCACAACCTGCATGACCAGGTATCTAAGTGCAAAGCATGAGCTGCAGTGGAGTAGACACCTCAAAAACCAAGAAAGGTCTCTGGCTCCTCCTGCTTCATCTTCTGCTGCCGTCTCGGCCTCTTTATCCACCTCTGTAGTGACAGTGGCACCTGCCAACCCGCAAACAGAGGGTCAGCCAACAACACCACCACCTGGGTCACCAACCATCTCCACAATGTCCCATGGTAGCGTTCAGCTCTCTATCTCCCAAACACTGGAGCAGAAGAGGAAGTACCCCCCTACCCACCTGCGATCCCTGGCCCTGAATGCCAGCATTTCAAAATTCCTGGCCTTTGAAATGCTGTCATTCCGTCTGGTGGAGATGGAGAGTTTTAAAAGCCTTATGGCGCTGTCCCACAGTACGTTGTGCCCAGCCGCCACTACTTTTCCAGGCAGCCATTCCTTCCCTGCACAACCAAGTGGGGGACAAAATCAGGTGTGCACTGCGCAACACCATCTGTGGCAGGTGTGCACTGCGCAACGCCATCTGTGGCAAGTGTGCACTGCGCAACGCCATCTGTGGCAAGGTCCACCTAACTATGGATACGTGGACCAGTAAGCACAGTCAGGGACATTAAATCTCCCAAACAGCACACTGGGTAAATGCAGTGGGGGCTGGGCCTGAGGCGGATAGCAGTTTGGCGCATGTCCTTCCACCACCGAAGATTGCAGGGCGCTTCAGTTTGCCTCCTGTTGCTAACTCTTCCCAATCCGCTTCCTCATCCTCTATCGCCTCCTCTTCTGGTCAGCGTAACACCTTCACCACCAACTTCAGCACAGCCAGGGGTAAACGACAGCAGGCAGTTTTAAAACTTGCTTGTTTGGGGGAAAAACCCCACACCGCGCATGAGTCGTGGAGGGGCATTGAAAAACAGACCGATGAGTGGTTGGTGCCAGTGAGCCTCAAGCCCGGCCTGGTGGTGTGCGATAATGGGCGAAATCTCGTAGCAGCTCTGGGCATAGGCGATTTGACGCACATCCCTTGCCTGGCACATGTGCTGAATTTGGTGGTGCAGAGGTTCCTTTAAAATTACCCCCATATGTCAGAGCTGCTGCAGAAAGTGCGGGCCATCTGTGCGCACTTTCGGCGTTCTCACCCTGCTGCTGCTGCTCCCCTGTCAGTGCTGCAGTGTAGCTTTGGCCTTCCTGCTCACCGCCTCATATGTGACGTGCCCACAAGGTGGAACTCCACCTTGCACATGCTGGCCAGACTGTGCGAGCAGAAGCAGGCGATAGTGAAGTATGCGGAACAGCACCACTTCACCACCAATAACTGTGCTTTCATGCGAGACCTGTGTGCCTTGTTGCGCTGTTTCGAGTACTCCACCAACATGGCCAGTGCCAATGACGCCATTCTCAGCATTACTATCCCACTTCTATGCCTCCTTGAAAAATGATTCGGCCGATGATGGAAGATGATGTGGCACAGGAGGAGGAGGAGGAGGAAGAGAGATAATTTCCAAGGCTTTCAGGACAGTCATTCACAAGTGGCTCCGAGGGTGGGTTCCTGCACCCACAAACGCCAGGTACACAATTGTCCAGAAAGGGCACAGTTCTGGAGGATGCCGAGGTGGAAGATGAGGAGGAGATGGAGGAGGAGGAACCATATTCACAGCAGGGTGGCAGCCAGACCAGCTCATGGCCATCACTGGTGCGTGGCTGGGGGGATACAGAGGACACAGACGATACACCTCCCACAGAGGACAGCTTTTTGTTGCCTCTGGGCAGCCTGGCACACATAAGCGATTACATGCTGCAGTGTCTCCGCAACGACCGCCAAGTTTCCCACATTATAACTTGTGCTGATAACTGGGTGGCCACGCTGCTGGATCCCCATTACAAGGACAACGTACCGTCCTTAATTCCCTCACTGGAGCGTGATCGTAAGATGCGTGAGTACAAGTGCACGCTGGTAGACATGCTGCTGGTGGCATTCCCACCTGACAGCGGGGGCACAGTGGAAGCACAAGGCAAAGGCAGAGGAGTAGGAAGAGGTAACCAACGCAGCCGGGGCTTGCCAGCACCTCAGAAGGCAGGGTTAGCATGGCCGAAATGTGGAAAAGCTTTGTCAAAATGCAGCAACAACCAGCACCACCAGCTGATATTGAACGTCTTAGCAGGAGGCAGCATTTCACCAACATGGTGGAGCAGTATGTGTGCACACGCCTAGATGTACTGAATGACGGGTCTGCCCCCTTCAACTTCTGGGTCTCCAAATTGGGCATATGGCCTGAGCTTGCCCTTTACGCCTTGGCGGTGCTGGCCTGCCCTGCAGCCATTGTATTATCTGAACGTGTATTTAGTATGTAAGGGGGCGTTATCACAGACAAGCGCAGCCGCCTGTCCAGAGCCAATGTGTACAAGCTCACGTTCATTAAAATGAACCAGGCTTTGATCCCACAGGACTTGTCCGTACCTTGTGCAGAATAGACATGTATACCGGCCTTACCCAGCCATTGTTGTATTTTTGATCTTTCAGTCTTTTGGGGTGTACCCTAATTAAAAAAAAAAATTAAATTAAAAACAAAGACCAGTGTTGGCTACCTCGTCCTCCTCCACCGCCGCCGCTTCCACCTACACTGCCACATCCACCGCCACCTCAACCTCCTACTCCATATGGACCTACATCAAGATTATTATTTTTTTTTTATGTATTTTATGTTATTTTAAGTTATTTACCTATCCACATTTGTTTGTAGAACACTTACCATGCTCTTAACAACATTTTGCTGCCATTTGCAGCCCTCTAGCCCTTTCCATTACTTTTTTAGAGCTATTTTAGTGCTTAAAAGTTCGGATCCCCATTGACTTTAATGGGGTTCGGGGTCAAGTTCGGGTTAAGTTCGGGTGCCGAACTCAAACTTTTTTGCGAAGTTCGGCTGAACCCGCCGAACCAGAACATCCAGGTGTCCGCTCAACTCTAGTTGCTGCACATTGCAGTAATGTGTGTGTGTTACTGCACTGCAATACTCTAAAGAGGCCTCTAAATGCCATGCTGAAGAAATGCATTAAAGAGGAAGTAAACCCTCCTCAGGAAGTTGTACCTATAGGTAAGCCTATGATAAGGCTTACCTATAGGTACTGTAAATATCTCCTAAACATGTACGGTTTAGGAGATATTTACCTTTAATGCAGCCAGTGACGTCACTGGCGCATGCGCTCTGAAGGAACGGCTGATCGTGCCGTTCCTTCAGAGCCCCGTGCCGTGACCGTCGGCTCCCGCGCGCGTGCGCAGGAGTGACGTCACCGCGGCTCCGGCCAATCAGATGGCCGGATGCCGCGATCCCGGAAGACGGGCGACTGAACATGTCGCTCGTCATACAGGTAAGAGAGCGGCACGGCGGGGGCTCGTTCTAAGGTAAGTATTTCATAATGAGCTAGTATGCGATGCATACTAGCTCATTATGTCTTTCTCTTGAAGGTTGTAAAAGAAAAAAAAAATTTTTTAACGAGTTTACAACCTCTTTAAAGCTGTCTGTGGTCTTATGGGACAGTCACAGGCATTCTCAGTGATAGGAATAAACTGGCAGCACATATGGATGTGGAATTAATTTTGCTTTCTTTTACAATTAGCTTGGCTTACATACAGAAGCAGCACTCCAATCTGACTCATTTCAGTTTCAAAAAAAGTGTTTTTACCTTTAGTTTTAGCAGTGACACACGTTTTTTCATCAAACAGTAATAAGCACACTTTTAGTGCCAGTTAATGATTGTAGCACGCTGACATAAAACTGTCATGTAATTGTCCAATTCTATCAAGATCTCATTAAGAATTAAGAGACTGCAGATTGTACAGTAGAGTACATTTGGCCAGCAGCAGGACATTTTTAATGTACTAGAGAAAAAGTGTACAGGTATGTTTCTTACAACAAAGATGAAGACAATGAACAAATGCGCTAACCAATAATAAAATTCAGAGAGGACCCAAATACAGGTAAATGAAGAGTGTAAATAACGAGCAATAGCAGCCAATTTCTGTAGTGTCACCACATATGATGACGCTCACAAAAGGGAAAAAAATCAGCGCTAATGCAAAAGACAACATGTGACATATAAGGACCAACAAATAAATCCAAGTGTTCAAATCCAATAGTGTGCAGACATGAATAAAGTGCAAAACATGCTAGGGGTGAAAACACAGGTGAAAAATACATCACAAATAAATGGTGGACCACTGTGGAAGCGTTTTAGAGAACACAACTCTCTACAATTTTGGGGCAAAGAAAAATATAAACCCCACTGGAGAGGAAGCAATAGGATTATTACTCTAGCTAAATCCTGATGCATTTTTGAGATGCAGACTCTCACACCATTGGGTTTAAAAATTGAGTTTGATCTCAATTGTTTTATTTCTGTTTATTAATCATTTTTATCTTTCATTTTTATGTATTCATATTATTTTTTTTTTTTTATATTTTTTATATATGCATAATAGAAATGTTTTTCCCTTCTCTCTTCTGGGGTTTTATATTATTCCCATTATAATATTATTGTGTTATTATTACAGTTGTTCTCCATCTGATCTCCACCTATATATTATGTTCATTATTGATTTGTATACAAATTGATATATAATATCTTTTTAGCAATTTTATTCTATATGACTTTTGCTAATATTGTTATTTTAGTTAATTGCTGTTTTATCACCAGATCCTTATGGTTTGTAAATATGTTTTTATCTATATTTAGTTCTGTAAAACATCTATTTAATTTATCAAGATTCTCCTTTTAGTGTTACGTTACAATTGGACTCTTATTTACTGAACTTGGATGGAGTATATAAGCATAATATTTTAAATAGGAGCATTGTTTTAATTATGCGGTTCCAATGATGACCGCTCTGCTATTTAGTTCCGGCAATCATCACCCAGCCTCCAACCCTTGATAAAGTTACGTGTTTTGTGACGCAATGCGTCAGGCGAAGGCAGGCGACGCCACTTCCGGTTTTCGGCCGAGATTGGAAGTTCACATTCAGATACACTATATGATTCGGGGACCCCGCAGTCCTATTTGTTGTTCATCTGCAACTTTATACTTAACTGTAAGCCAATACTTTTAATAATAAATTCCTGCTGTTATATACTATACCATGTAGATGTTTGCAGATCATTATAGACTATACCATGTAGATGTTTGTTTTACATGAGCCGATCATTTACTGCTGTGGAAGAATTTTCCATTAATGGATTACTTTGAATGTGCATATTATCCTTTTATTAAGGTGAGCTGCCATTGCACTCATAGACTGGATAAGTGCCTGTTTTCTTTGAGATTTTGCACAGAAGACGCCTTTTTTATTATTGATTATCATCACTTATTATCTTATATACCTCAAAAAATTGCTAGCAGTTGCTCATTTTTATTGTGTAAGATTAATGTAGAGGCAAATAGAACAGACAGGTGTTTTAGTACATGAATTATGAGATCACAGATGACACAGTAGTGTAAAATTGGCTAGCAGAAGGGCAATTTTAAGGAACAAGTGTAAGGCCAAATTTACAAGAGACAAACCGCATAGACTGGGGTTTCACTACAAGAATTGAGATACTGCATAGAGCCCTATCACAATTAAAATAAAATACCACCCCTGAAACAGAAGTTTACTTAAAAGAAAAGATTTGCAACACAAAATGTTTGCTATGGACAGGACAGCAGCAGCTAAAAGTGACTGCTAACCCTAAGACTCAGTTCACATTAGCACGACTTGTCAGGCGACTTGTCAGCCTGACAAGTCGCGCTCCCTCGTGGTCCATTGACCGCTACAGGACCCGTTCTAATAGGAGCGACACAAGTCGCTCCGACTTAGAAAAAGGGTCCTGTACTATTTTGGGGCGACCTCGGAGTGACTTGCATAGACTTCCATTATGTGAAGTCCCTGCAAGTCGCTCCGAAGTTGTGGTGCACTGGACTGACAAGTCGCCTCCCGAAGTATTAAGGAATCGTGTCGCGGTAATGTGAACCGGCTCTAAATCAACTACAAAACAAAATTAAAAGTGAAAATGTCAAAAATAATAATACTAATAATAATAATAATAATAAAGCAAAGGGGATGACTGGACAAGAAACAATCAACCAGAATTAAGGAACAATTATCTAACTGATCCCAATCTCTCCCTATGCAGTTTTATTTTTAATTTTCACTACTACTTCCAATTCACCGGCACTATGGCTGCTCTGTGTCCTCATATTATAGTGAGGGGGTTGCTCATGCTGAAGCCATCACATTAGCACTCCTAAGCCTGATATTCATAGCTAACCACTTAAGCCCCGGAGGATTTGGCTTCTCAAAGACCAGGGCCTATTTTGCAATTCTGCACTGCGTGATTTTAATGGACAATTGCGCGGTCATGCGATGCTGTACCCAAATGAAATTGACGTCCTTTTTTTCCCACAAACAGAGCTTTCTTTTGGTGGTATTTGATCACCTGTGCGTTTTTTACTTTTTGCGCTATAAACAAAAAAAAGTGACAATTTTGAAAAAATAACAATATTTTTCCAATTTTTTTATATGAAATTCTCAAAACAAATGTAAAAATCAAAAATTTTTAACATTTTAGGCCAATTTATTTTATGCTACATATTTTTGGTAAAAAAAATCGCAATAAGCGGATTTTGATTAGTTTGCGCAAAAGGTATTGCGTTTACTAACTACAGGAAAGATTTATGTCATTTTTATTGTTTTTTTTTTTACTAGTAATGGTGGCAATCTGTGATTTTTTGCAGGACTGCGACATTGCGGCGGACAGATCGGACCCCTGACTGACATTTTTGACACTTTTGGGGGTACCAGTGGCATTACTACAGTAACCAGTGCTATAAATATGCACTGTTACTGTAAAAAAGACACTGGCAGGGAAGGGGTTAACTTTATTAGTGATCAAGGGTTAAGTGTGTCCCTAGGGGCGTGATTCTAACTGTCAAGGGGCATGGCTTGTGATGTAACCACAGAGACATACGATCCTACATAGCAGGATCGTATAGTCTCTGCAGTTACACCAGGGAGAATGACAGGTGGCTTTGTTTACATTAACCGCCTGCCTTTCTGCCTCTCCAGTGGGAGATCGCGAGTGGCCGGCGGACATCGGAGCCGCCGGTCACTCGCGCGGGGATGTCAGGGAACGAGCGGAGGTGGGAGCGCGCGCTCACCCCCTAGAGGCTCGTGGGCGAGCGACGTACCAATACATCACTTTGCCCAGGAGGGGCTGACCGTCGCAGTATATGTACTTGCGGCAGTCGGCAAGTGGTTAAAGGGTCATGCAGTGTGTCATGATTAAAAAAAAAAATCACTTGAATCACGTGAATCGCAAATCTCAAACCCATGAGATTCATTTCAAACCTATTGTAGTAGAGAACCTGAACCTCATTTATATCTGGTTCTCTCAATGTCTTGGGCCTCATTCACTTCAGAGAAACTTGGAGTCACAGGCAGAATTGATGTGATTCTGCCTAAATTTTCCAAATTGAGCAAAACACGCAACATGCATTTGAGTGCAATTCGTTCTTAAAGCGGAGTTCCACCCAAAATTGGAACTTCCGCTTTAGGTAGTTCTAACCCCCTGACATGCCACATTTGGCATGTCATTTTTTTTGGGGGGGAGCGGGTACCTAGTTTTGACATGTACCCGCTCCTACTTCCGCTCGGAGCGCCACGGCGCCCTGAGCCTGAGCGGAAGTTCTCCCCTCCCCCTCCCTCCCTGCAATCTTCTGGGACATGTCAGAGGTCCCAGAAGATTGCCGGCCAATCACGTCGCGAAGCGCAACTCGTGCATGCGCAATGCGTACCCGGCTGTGAATCTGCAAACTGTCACAGCCGGGTGCCCACACCAATGATGCTGGCGCCGCAGAGGAGAGAAGGGGAAGAGCGAGGCTTCGGGCGGCCGCATTGCTGGACCGTTGGACAGGTGAGTGTGTTTAGGCTGGAACTCAGCTTTAAGGGCACCCCAAACGTGTTGCAATTTTTCTGTGATTATCACATGGCAAAACACTTGATGATTGTGAAAAAAAAAAACCATGCCTGACTCAGTGTCAAAATATGGTACATGAGTTTCTTTGGTGTGACAAATAAACATAGGACAGCCCATTCATGAAAATCACACACACAAAAAAAAATCACCAGCAGGAACCTGCTTTCATGCTAAGCAAAATGTGAATGGGACCTAAAGCTGAAATCCAGGCAGAAATAAAAACGTAATTTATTGCAGTTATGTAATCTTTATTTTAACATTAAGCAAGTTCCTAAATTTGACTTAGTGTCAGCCTCTTGCAGTCCCTGTCCAGCAAATCGCTCAGAAAGTGGTAGGGAGAAGTATATTCCAGCTTTAAGCAGTGATGCTCTAATCCCCAAAATAAATGTTTTTAAAGAAAAGCCCTGTGTAACTATTAGCACATGCTTCAGGACCCTTTTCAAACAGTTAAAATGATTCTGTCATTTAAACTCTTAGGCTGGCCATACATAGATCAAAGTTTGGTCAGTTCACCAGGAACCGGATGAATTTTGATCCATCTATGGCTATTCCAATTCACGAGTAGTCGATCTATCGATTTACTTCTCGTGAACTGGCTTGTTGGAAAATTCTGACTTGATTAGCGCATCAAACTAATCAACTGCATCACTAATCAGTATATGATAAAAGAAAAGGCATTGGCAGCACTCCAGGTTGAGTCAAAATCCAGATTTATTGACTGGACATCCAAACATGACAATCGTGACAAGGTAGACGCGTTTCACACACTGACCGTGTGCTTAATCATTACAAAGAAAAATGGATATAACATCTCAATATATACACACACAAAAATCCAATCATCAATTAAAAAACAGGTGATACAAATAAGGGGTAAACCATTTTCCTAATTACCGAGGACACTGATAGACCCATAAAACATCTATGTGAAACCAGTGAAAAATCAAATGTGAATGCTGTGACACAATTGTGTATGAAAAAATATATAAATGCAAAAAATCTGATAAAATCTAAATATGTATAAACTATATGTGAAAATTAAATGTATTGTGATTAAAGATATGGCTAAAATTACCATTGTTTAATAATATGTGTCAATTATAAAATGAGAATAAAAGCGCAAAAAAAATGCACACAAAAAATATACAAAAATACAAGAAATAGTGAATATATATATTGATATCTGTACAATCCGATTATGTGAATATAAAACTATGAAATAGTTTGTTATTAAATTTTCAATTTTAAAAATATTTTTTGTCAAATATATAAATCTATTCGTGCATATTAGTTGTATGGGTCAGAAGAAAATCGATCGTATAACATACACAGACCAAACGATATAAATCTGGATTTTGACTCAACCTGGAGTGCTGCCAATGCCTTTACTTTTATCAAGTTTTCACGGAGGCGAGCCGGGGCATGAGGGGGTGAGTCATCAGGCAATTACACCACCTTGAGCAGTGAGTTCTTGTCTGTTCAATTGCAAATAATCAGTATATTCTGACAGCAGAGGAGTCAAGCTGTCAGAATACAACGACACACCAGGGAGGATACCCACATCTACCTAATCCATGTCCTTAGTCTGCTTGTCTGCAGCAAACTGTTTGCGGGCATCATCTTTAGAAGAGGCTTCCTTCTGGGATGACAACCATGCAGACCAATTTGATGCAGCGTGAAGCATATGGTCTGAGCACTGACAAGCTGACCCCCCACCCCTTCAACCTCTGCAGCAATTCTGGCAGCACTCATACGTCTATTTCCCAAAGACAACCTCTGGATATGATGCTGAGCATGTGCACTCCACTTCTTTGGTCGACCATGGCGAGTCCTGTTCTGAGTGGAACCTGTCCTGTTAAACCGTTGTATGGTCTTGGCCACCATGCTGCAGCTCAGTTTCAGGGTCTTGGCAATCTTCTTATAGCCTATGCCATCTTTATGTAGAGCAACAATTCTTTTTTACAGATCCTCAGAGAGTTCTTTGCCATGAGGTACAGTGGCAGCTCAAATGTGTGGCTACCAGAACTTTAGCCAAAAAGCAATAAGATGAGACATCCTCTAAGACATGTCTGGTGTTTTCTCTGTCTGAAGTGCCTATATTTCTCCCTATTCCATTGGAGGGTATTTATTTTCTGTCTAGATTAGGATGATGGCATTCTCACAGCTCTCCAACATACACTTCTGAATACTTTGAATATAAACTTTTAGGCTGGCTTCACACTTATGCGAATTAGATGGGGGTTTCCTCGCATCCAATTTGCTTGACAGGAGGTTGTGACTGGCTCTCAATAGAGCCAGTTTACACATCTCCGGGGCAGCTGTGGAGCACATTGCACAGGAGCCCTGTGCGTCTTTGGTTCCGTTTCAGGTCCATATTCAGGCAAAAAAATAAAAAATTTGGGCCAGATTCATCCCTAAATTAAAAAAAGGAACACGCTGGACCCCTGCTGTGAGCCACGGCCGAATTAGGTGTGGACGCAGCCTTAGAACTTGCTTCACACTTGTGCAGGTGGCTGTGGGTGCGGGAATATCACCTGTTCCAGCACCTGCAACCACCAACAGACACAATGTGCTGCTCTTTTACAGAAATGGAGGGCTGCCATTCATTTTTAATGGACCTCCATGCATCTAAACACTTGGTTGCGGATCCAGGAAATTGCATTGCGTTTTTTTCACTATGAGATTTCCCTGCAGCTGCAGTTTTAAAGAAGCGCAGGGACCTTTTTTCTGCGTTTCCCATAGGTACAGTAGCCCATTCAAGAGAATGGGCTGCTATATCTGCACAAACATGGGCCGCACCAAACGTATAGGTGTGAACCTAGCCTTACAATTAAGGCTGGCCATAAATTATACAATTTTCTTACAATTTTCTGTACAATTTTCTTTAGATTTACCTTTAACTATGCAGCACAAAAGCCTTCCTTATGGGATACAGTTAAAAGTTTTGTTTAGTTTTGACCTCATATTATATGGAATTTGGTAAATATAACAGAAAATTGTACAAGAATTTTGAACATGTATGGCCAGCCTCACTCTTTAGATTTCCAGTCATTTGAAAAATAAATTAATGTAATTACTAGTGTACAGTAGTCCTTCTGGTGTCAAAATAATAATTACATTTGATATTTTGATCATGTCCGCAACAATATACTTTTGTGTATAGTAGAAAGTCATTGTTTTTGAACAATAAAGCATTGTTAGTTACATGAACATGATTACTAAGTAAAGGAAATCTGTATTCTTATTTTGTTTGTTATGAGGGCATTCAGCAATTATTTGCTACCGCAGATGGATTTACAAATATAAATTATTTTGGACACCTTCTGTAAGAGACAGGTGGCTCATAATGAAGTTATTTTTGCCCAGACGGTCTTCATCCCTGTCTACAAATACATAGAAACAGCAGAAGGTCTGAGCTGATCTTTCCTTCATGCAGAAACTACAGCTGGTCTATATGAAAGCGTCTCTCCCTTCCCTCAGCCTCATACAGCAGAATTATAAACGATGAAAGGTAATGCATCATATTAATATTCTTTACTGTACAGTATTTACTGTGCCTATTTAGAGGGAATTTGTCTTCATTGCACAAAATATGTCCAAGGTCAGACACAAGATTTATTCTCATTTTGCTTTTCTGTAAATATTCAGCAATTATGAGGCACGCACATTTCTCAGACTATATAATTTTTTTAAAGTGAAACAAAAAGATGGTGTGAGTAATGCCAAACAGCAGGGACAGGCTGTGTTTGCAGTTCATTAAACTACATTAAAAGTCTGCCCAGAAACTGCCACTTTCTGGGGATTTTCATTCTCCTGTGTCTCCTGCTGCACTCACTGGTTTCCCCTGCTGACTATTACATCAGTACTGTCACTATAGAACATAGAAATGACATAGAGGTTGGTGGGGAGATGAGTGAAGCAGAGGACACAGGAGACTGATGATCTGAAGTGTTAAGTCTCTTTCAGATGGGCAGTTGGGGGCTGGTATAAACAGGTAGCTGAGCCACAGTGTAGGTCCAGCCAAAATAATAATTTTTACGTTTTTTGGATAGCATTGGAAAGGGTTAACACCCCTATACCATTTGTTTTGCTGTCTGTGCCCCTGTTCAGAAGATTTCATCTCACTTTCTATCCCAATGACAACTGGATTTTGAAGATTTTGGGTTGTTATGGAAATAAGGATTTGTGATCTAGTTTCAGTGGAGACACCTTTTTCCCATGAGAACTCTTACAGAATTTCTCCTCCTAGGGGTAGATTTCGCCTCACTTCCTGTTGTCTCCCTGCGTTTGTAAGTAGGAGTCGTTTGTAACCCGGGGACAGCCTGTACATAGCCAAGATGCTTTGTTTCATGGCCACAACAATTTTAACTTGGGGTGCAGAATTTCACAAATGGTACTGCTTTTCAAACTCACCCATGGGGCTGTGCTGCAACCACATACAATTGCAGCATGGTAGTGTAGCATGATAGGGTTAAATCAAGTTGTGAGGCATTATATTGCCCTCTAAAAAGAGATCCAAGCACAGATCGATTTTTGAAGGGCACCACACTGCACAGCGAGTGTGAAAGAGTTCTTAGTTGTCCAACAGACTTAGGGCTAGTTTACACTAACAAAGTTCTATGAAGAGGGATATACATTTGGATCATTGTTTAGAGGCCTTTTGACAGGCTTTGGAGGAGGCCTTGTATCACCTCCTTGCTGTCTGTTTTAACCCATTAAACACTACAAAGCACCAGCGTGCCACAAATGCATGCATTGAATGCGATTGTGGGCCTGCCCTAATCAGTTGCATGGGTCTCACTCAGTGGGCTGTGCTGTATGCTGAACATGAAGGCCCTTTGAACCTCCTTTAGGGAAAGGGAGTCTTGATTGTTGGAAGCATGGCATCACTGTGGGCGTGAACCTAAATGGGATGTTAAGTGGCACCGTTTAGGATTAGCTACAAAGCCCTGAGGTGACTGGGTGGAGCCTGAACTCTAAGAAAAGGCGACTCTGGGGCACATCCAACTGCTCTGAGGAGATTCAGCTGGGAGAGTTGCCCACGCTCCCGCTTGTTGTGATGTTTTGTCACAGCTTTATTGGCGGTTTTGATTTTGCCAGCAATTCAGGTTGCTTTATGGGCTATGCCCTCAAGTTAAATTCTTGGGTCAGTCTAATGCCTGTTTGGCACTGGTGTTAAGGACAGGCCTCTTAGACTATGTGAGTTTATGTTTTATGGGTGCTCACAGTATAACTTTGACTGGCATTGTTGTTTGGTAAATTTTGGGGTCAGTCTAATGTCTGTCTTGCACTGATGGTGAGGATAGTCAAACAAATAGAAAAAAAAGATTTCCAAGCTCAAACTTACCAACCAGCCATTGACCTACCAAACTGACCTGTCTAACAATATGCATTGAGACCAGCTGTTTAGTCTGCACACATTTGCAAATACATTACAAATACAATCTCGGGCTAAGACTCATTCTTAGGCCTGCTATTAAATTAGGTATGTGTTCTTTTTTGAGAAAGGGTGAATGTAACTTTTTTATGTGGGTAACAACCCCCCCCCCTCCTCCCTTCCCCCCTTTCCCTTCCCCTTTCTTTTTTACCCTGTAATGTCTAGGGGTGTCATAAATGGCAGGGTGGATTTTATCAAATTTATGGAGTGCCTACACATTTTTGTATTGAGTTCCCCTGGTGTGTGGAGACTCAAACCACATGCGCTTTACATATTTCCATAAGGATATATATATATATATAAATATATATTTTTTTTTACTTTTAGAAATACGTCCAAGCTGGTGTTTTGAAATACTTTTTGTATACAGTGACTATGCCTCATACAGTATACACCCTGGTCAGCTATAGCTGTTTGAATTTGATTGTGGTGGTAGGTATTCTCGGATTGAGAGGTGCATACTGCTGATATATATTTATTATCATCACTTTATACTTTATTGAGCAGGAAACTGGTTTCTTACACTTTTGCTCCTTCACCTATTCATGGTCTATTACTCCAACTATGCACTTTTATATTGCTTATATAATACACTAACTCCCACACTCGTCCAGGGGATAGTATCTTTGATGCCTACCTTTCTTTGTTGTTCCACCTGTGGCTTCTGGTGCTGGTTTTTGTTCTTTGGTGAGTATGCAGACACCCCTTGTAGCCCACTTTATGGAATTTAGTTTATACATTGACATTATGTTTATATTCCTATCAGGAAAATTCAAGATCATCTTGTCAAAAATCGATATGCCCTTGAGGAAGCGGTTATCGACTGCAAAAGATGTCGGGCTAGGCCCTGGTATAGCCCTTTGGCTCTCCAGGCTTTATGATATGGAGTGATCTTTTTAAGGGAATTTATTGTTATGTCATGTCTGTCTTTTTTATTGATAAAAATAAATGGTAATTGTATTTTAAAACCTTTATTGTATGTTCTTTGGTAGGGTACCATTAAAATCCCCTCAGCCCTCTTTTTCTGCTATTTGTTTTCTCTTGTTGTTTCTTTCCATGGTTTGTCCTCCGTTTTTTTCCACTTTCCCTTGTTTCTTCTGTTTCTCTTCTGCTCAATGTTATCACTGCAGTTTCTGTTTTCTTTTTTTCTCTGTTCTTTCCCCTTTGTGTTTTCTCTTTGTGGACACTCTAGTCCAATATGATTATACCATTGTCTATTGGGATGTAGGTACCATATATTTAGCTGTGACTATGGGATTATAGGCCACACTTTCATCCACTCAAACATCACTTTAATTAGTAAATAACCAGACTTAACAGCAGTATTGGCAAGAAAATGCCCGCGGCACGCTTTATTGGTTTTAAATATGAAATCAAATACTCAGATGATCAATAATCATAATAAATAATAATAATAATAATAATAATAATACTTCAAACCAAAATCACATAGTGAAAATAAATTGTACTAGCTCAGTTATTTAGAACTCGAGCAAGCGTTAACTTCATAATCAATTAACAAAAATACCGTCCCCCCTAGAATACTAGGGTGACCCTACCACACAAAGTGTGCACGCGACAAGGGAGGGGGGGTGGGGAACTTTCCTTCTTGCTCTTCGGATGCAAAAGGAGGAAGCAGGGCACAGGCACTTCCTTATAACACCTTGCACCTGTCTTCTAGAAGCCTCTAATTACCCCATTGGCTGATACCTGCCTCAGCTCCAAAAGGTAGAATTAACCCCATAATAGCCCACCTGCAACCATCCCACTAAACCTATGGCTATTCCTGAAGCTATATTGAAGGTGGCCATAATCCCAAGCAAGTGGGCGCTAAATGCACCCCCTTTTTATGGGATTATAGGCCACACTTTCATCCACTCAAACATCACTTTAATTAGTAAATAACCAGACTTAACAGCAGTATTGGCAAGAAAATGCCCGCGGCACGCTTTATTGGTTTTAAATATGAAATCAAATACTCAGATGATCAATAATCATAATAAATAATAATAATAATAATAATAATAATACTTCAAACCAAAATCACATAGTGAAAATAAATTGTACTAGCTCAGTTATTTAGAACTCGAGCAAGCGTTAACTTCATAATCAATTAACAAAAATACCGTCCCCACCAGCCGGGCTTGAGCAACAAGAACGGCCCAACCCCACCACCGCGGCCTGTTCAATGCCATACTGCAGACCCAAGTTAAAGATATCCAGTCCTACATCGGAAAGGTGAATTCCGTCCTGCCTGTACAGGCCCGGTATCCCGCCTTCCAGATCCACATGTCTATATGACAATCCTCCAATTGACGGCATAAATTTCTCCATCGCCCTGTTCACCCTTTTTCTCATCTTTTCCATAATTCTCTTCTGATCCAAGGACAGCCAAGTAAGGCGAGGCACAATTTCCGAGAACACAATTACTGTCCCAGGAGAGGAGAGAGAGAAAAAATGCAAATCCCTTTTAATCATAAATAATAATTCTAACGTTTTTCTGTTCCCCAAATCATTCCCACCCGCATGTATCAACAAAATGGAAGGAGGGGGCCAATTCTGATAAAGTCTAGTCAAATGAAAATAAAGTTGATGCCACTGGAGGCCCCTAATGCCTTTCCAGAATAACTTAAAGGATTCCAAAGGGAGAGACAAATTAGTAGAGTAATTACGCTGAGCTGCACGTTTTCTTGCCCAGAAAATAAACGAATGGCCCAGGATCCATACTGTTCGTTGGCCACCTGAGGGAATTAAACAAACATGTTAGGTCTAACATACACTTTAAAGCAATTAGATTTCCACCTCCCCATACTTTTTATCACCTCCTCCGAAAAACCCCTTCTTGCTGCTTCCGAAGCTGCCCCTATACGAAATGAATGGGAGGAAAACTTGCATCCATGCAAACCCAACCGCTCTAAGCACTTACGCAACACAAACTCAAATTGATATTTCGTAAGTGGGGAAAGATCATAGTGAACTAAAAATTGAAAACCACCCTGAGGCCTTATGCCCAGAAATCCCTGAACCAGCGCCCAAGGACATACCCTCCCCGGCGTCTGAGCCTTCAGCTTGATTCCTACCCCTTTCCCTAAAGCATCCGTTTTTGAACGGCAAATCCAAATGTGAACCCCATCCTCACCCAACAGAACATTTTTAAACGAAATACCCCCTTCAACTCTTCTGGATAAAGGCACCAATTCCGAAATGCGGAAAGCCCCGAAGAAAGCCAATGCAAAGGCCGTCTTAAAAAGAATCCCTTCATAAACGGAGCTACATACTTCACTCGTTACAGCACATAAATCTCCCAACAAATCAAGGGAAATAGGTCTCCTATCATCCTTTACAAAAGAAATCTTCCTGTAGCCCTTCAACGCCTGTTGTACAGCAAAATAGCTCGTACACGGCCGAAACCCCTTTAGACGACAAAAGAATGAGATACCCGCAAGCGTCTTCCTCAAATGATTATAAGACACCTGTTGTTGCATCCTTGAAGCCAGAAATTCTAACACCACCCCTTCTGACGGACAACCATCGGCAAGACCTCTTGATTCAGCAAAACACAACCAGTCTCTCCATGCGGCAGTATAGCTCGCCCAAGTCTTGGGTGCCAAGGAACCTTCAATCGCCTTCTCAACTAGGTCTCGACAATTTTCCACAAATGGCCCGGGCAATCGATACCTTCCACGTCGGCTTCCGGCAACAGTTCTCGAAAGCGGTCCATCTGAAACCGAGACAATGCATCGGCAAGGTTATTTAGCACTCCCGGGGTATGTTTCGCTTTAAGCCAGATGTTATACTTTAAACACAACAACACGATTCTCCTAAGCACTTTGATGACATAAACAGATTTGGAAGATAGACAATTTACTGCAAAAAGGACTCCCTTATTGTCCGTCTCGACCAAAATACGCCTGTCCGCAAAGAAAACGCCCCATAGCTCCAAAGCCACCAGAATGGGAAAGATCTCAAGCAGCACCACATTTTTCGTTAGCTTGTTGTATTTCCAAAACTCCGGCCATTCCGCGCAGCACCAATGCGTCCTCCAAATTGCTCCAAAACCTTTAGAGCCAGCAGCGTCTGTGAATAAACGAAAATCTGGAGCGAAAACAAAATCTGCCTGAAAAAAGGATCTACCATTATAAGTATCCAAAAACTCGTCCCACACCAGTAAATCCTCCTTCAAAGAGCTATTCAAGCTAATGTGGGAGAACGGAGATTTTAAACCTGACGTTGACAGGTAAAGACGGCGCGAAAAAACGCACCCCATGGGCATCACCCTACACGTAAAGGCCAGCAAGCCCAACAATGACTGCATGCTTTTCAGCAAAACCTTCCTTCTAGCCAAAAACAGCCGAATCAGCCCCTTCAATCTCGCCAGCTTATCCTCAGGCAACCGAAACTCCAAACGTACGGTATCAATCCGGATACCCAGAAAAACCAATTCCGTGGCCGGCAAACACGTTTTCTCCTCGGCTAGCGGAACACCAAACTCATCCGCAACTGCCTTGAAAGATTCCAACAAATGCAAACAACCATCCGAATCTGGAGGCCCAACAAATAAAAAATCATCCAGGTAGTGTATCACGCCGCCACTACCCGACTTAACACACACTACCCAATGCAGAAAAGTGGCAAATGCCTCAAAATATGAGCAGGACAGCGCACAGCCCATCGGGAGGCATCTATCAAAAAAATAAAAACCATCCAGCTGAAAACCTAGCGAGTTAAAAGCCTCTGGAGCAACTGGCAGCAGGCGAAAGGCTGATTTTATGTCCGCCTTGGCTAACAAAGCCCCTGGCCCAAAAGTCTTAATCTTTCCTATGGCCTCTTCAAACGTCGCGTAGGAAACCGAGCAAGATTCTTCATCAATTTCGTCATTTAACGAATCGCCTTTGGGATAGGACAGGTGATGAATGACCCTAAACTCATTGGGTTCTTTTTTAGGCACCACTCCCAAAGGCGATAAGCGAAAATTAACAAACGGCGGTTTTTCAAACGGACCCGAGACCCTTCCATGCTCGATTTCTTTAAAAATTTTGTCCCGCACAACCTGCGGAAAAACATCTACCGACCTCAAATTCTTTACCCCTACGCAGCCAGATCCAGCAAAAGTAGGTAGCGGAAAACCCCGCTCAAACCCTTCAGTGAGCAAAAGTGCTTTCTCCCTGCTTGGGTATATGTCCAACCACGGACGCATATTTTCCAGCCTCACTGGCGTGCAGGCTTTTAGGAAAAATATCCTTCTGTGTGAGCACCGACCCACCCACTGCCGACTTCTTAAAGCACTTAGCCACCGGGTGCGGCCCTGCACAGAAAGAACACTCATGCTTGTACTTGCAGGAAGCATTCCATCTACACTGGCTTTCATTGAAAGCAAAGCAAAAACCCTTGCGGTAAGCCATATTCGAAGTGCCCGCCTGCGTTTGCTTGGGGGGGTACCTGCCTCTGGGGCGCCATCAAATTCAGCCAAAGGCCGACGTCCTTCATACCCCATTGCAACGACGGGTGTACCGACAATTTTTGGCGGAAGGACTCGTCGTAAAAATACCATCCTAACCCTCCGAAGCTCTTATAGGCTTCCAAGATGTGGTCTAAGTGTTGAAACAACCCCCCGCACTTTTCCGGATGTCTTTCCGCCATCACTCCTGCAAAAATACAAAATGCCTGTAGCCAGTTGTGGAAAGACCTAGGTGCGCTCCTACGCCTATCCTCATCCTGTTTGTCCTCCCTCTTGTCCGTTTTCGCAAATTCCTTATGTGACGGCAACAGGGACAACAAATCTACAAAATCACCCCTCCAAATTTTTTCCTTAACCGACACATTTAGATGGTAGCCCAGAGGCGACATTTCACAAGGCATAACGCTCTTCATGCACGCCTCTGGCATGCTACCACCCACCTGCGTCACAGGGGCCATAGAGAAAAAATTACTGGTAGACACTTGTTCAGCATTAAATTGACACTGGTCTTTAAACGGAACATGAGAAGACCTTGCAGGAGAAAAAACAGGCTCATTTTGAGATTGCTGTGCTGAGAAATCTTTTGCAGCCACCGCAATGCCAGGAGCCAAACAGTTAACTAGGGAAGACAAGGAAGCAATTAACGCAGATAAATTTTGCATTTGTGATGACTCACCAGCTGCTGGAGGTGAAACAGCCTCTTGTCCAGCCGCCTCCTCCAACAGCACCTTATCAGCCACTGCTCCTTGAGCCTGGTGAATGAATGGAGATGCTTCCAGTAAGGAGTTAACAGGCGCTGCAGTAACTTCTCTGGCCACCAGATGGCGCCCTCTTCCCGAGCTGGGACCCGCCTGCATAGTGTCCACTACGCTTCTTCTTCCTCTTCTAGGAGACTGCGAGACCGCTCTCCTCTTCTTCTCAGGGCGGCGGACGCACGCCCCTGTCTTTCCAGTGTCTTGTCCACTGACCGGCTGGTCCGCTTCCCGCTCGCCTCCCTCCACATGGCGCTGTCTTCTCCCCGGCGCCCGACTCCTCAGCGCTCGGGGGTGCAGTTCTCCTGGCTCCTGTCCTCCTTGCACAGACTCTTGAGTGGGAGGGGGGGGGGGCACGCCACACCGCTGTCTCTCATGCTCCCGGCTGCATGAGAAGCCTGCTGTACTTCAGTGTCTGTGGAGAAAGACAGACACCGCCGCAGCCATTCCTCTCCACCGGCTCCTTCTGCCTTCTGAATCAACTGCTTCAGTAAGTCTTCCATGACCCCAGGTAAGGAAGTAGAACTTCAGGGAATGCTGAATCTGGAACTTTCCTTCCTGCTGAACTTTCCTTCTTGCTCTTCGGATGCAAAAGGAGGAAGCAGGGCACAGGCACTTCCTTATAACACCTTGCACCTGTCTTCTAGAAGCCTCTAATTACCCCATTGGCTGATACCTGCCTCAGCTCCAAAAGGTAGAATTAACCCCATAATAGCCCACCTGCAACCATCCCACTAAACCTATGGCTATTCCTGAAGCTATATTGAAGGTGGCCATAATCCCAAGAAAGTGGGCGCTAAATGCACCCCCTTTTTAAATTCAACACAATCAAATCTTTTTTGCAAATACATGCAAACGTTACAGGCACCGTGTTTTGTATGGTCCATAACTCAGTGAGTCTCCAGAATGAGAGCACATTCATTTTAATGGATAGGCCGAGGGCAGGCAGATCTGGAAGGAGCCCACCCCTCCTTAAAGGTTTAGGGGCACACTTAACTCCCAGCACATACTGTAGAACTATGGCAGCAAAGATGCCAGTGAGTTGCCTGACCAATATAATCAAAATACAAACAAATGACCACTGCCTCCACCTATAACTGGTCTTTGCAGCATGGAGCACTGGAAGGGCGACGTATGTCAAACAAATACAAAGAGATTTCCAAGCTCAAACTTACCAACCAACTGCTCTTCGCTGCAAAGATTAGTTATAGGTGGGCACAGTGGCCACTTAAGGTAAGGATAGGCCTTTTAGACTATGTGAGTTTGTTTTATGGGTGCTTACAGTATAACCCTGACTGGCATTGATTTTTGGTACATTTGGAAAGTTGTTACATTTGCAAAGTTTAATAAAGTTGTGGCTTGGCCCTATTTAGGACTTAATCAGCTTCTATGTTTTTTTGGGAGGCAAGGCATTGGTTTATTTGTTGGTCATAAATGAGCCTATGTTTCTCAGCAGTCATGACAGATGGGATAATTTTTGCTACGGTGCTACTCAAATGATCATGGCCACAGCATATGTACTCCCCCTTCCATTCCTGTTGCAGCATCAGAGTGAGCAGTTGGAGGGGAGCGATAAAAACATGGCTCAGCCACGCTCCCCCCCAGCCCCAAACACAAGTAAATTAAGCCTTAGTAGGAACATTTCTCTGAAGTGTGTTTGGTGACAAAGGCAACAGGAAGGTAAGTATTTTGATTATTATTTTTCTGAGTATTTTTTTTTTTCCATTTTCATATAAAGTGTCAATATGAACTATTGTGTGCACAGTTGTTATTTCTATGCAGTGTTCACTAGACAAATGCAATACTTAACCGCTTCAATACAGGGCACTTTGACCCCCTTCCTGCCCAGGCCAATTTTCAGCTTTTAGCGCTGTTGCATTTTGAATGACAATTGCGCAGGCATGCAACACTGTACCTAAACCAAATTTATGTCATTTTTCCCCCATAAATAGAGCTTTCTTTTGGTGGTATTTGATCACCGTAAGTTTTTTCTTTTTTTGCTAAACAAATAAAATTGTTTTTACAAAAAACGTTTTTTGTTTATGTTATAAGATTTACAAAATAAATGTTTTTTCCTGCACTGACGAGCACTGATGAAGCTGCACTGACACTGATGGTGTGGCACTGATGGGGCAGCACTGATATGCAGCACTGATATGCAGCTTTGATGGGCACTGATAGGCAGCACTGATGGGCACTGACAGGCGGCACTGATGGGCACTGATAGGTGGCCCTGATGGGCAATGATGGGCGCTGGTGGGCGGCACTGATAGATGGCAATAATGTGCACTGGTGGGTGGCACTGATAGATGGCAATGATTGGCAGCACTGATGAGGAGGGCACTGACAGGCTCCCTGAGCACTGATTGGCATCCCTGTTGGCATAGGTTGGCATCCCTGGTGGCCATGGGTGGGCATCCCTGGTGGCCATGGGTGGGCAATCCCTGGTGGCTCTAGTGGCATCCCCCAAGGGTCTCACTGGTAATAAATGCTCTGATTACCAGCACAGACCCCCCCCCCATCAGGAGAGCTGCTGATCGGCTCTCTTCTACTCGCACCTGTCAGGTGCAAACTGAGGAAAGCCGATCAATGGCACTTCCTATTTACAATGTGACCAGCTCTGATTGGACACAGCTGGTCACATGGTAAAGAGTTTATGTCATAGGCTCTTTACCGGGATCAGAGATGCGGTGTGGCAGAGCGGCTGTGACAGGAGTCACTTTGGCTGGAGGGCTCGTAAAACCCAGATTACGTTAGAGAGGTCAGGAAACTCCTTGTCGAGATTCCCCAGCCCCTCTTATGCTTAAGTCACCCTGTGTCTATTAGGGGCATAGGGTGGTCAAGAACTGCAGTTGGGTCTGCACTAATCAGACTCGCTGTACAACCACCTTTCGTGTTACCCCAGTTATCCTGGGTTCTATATGTGTGGTTTGTGTTGAAAGAGTAAGGGGCTCTTTAGCATGGGACAATAATATTTCTCAACAATGTCCCTCAGGAAACATATGAAGATGAAAGGTTTGACTTTTCAGATTGCTAGAATATTGCCGGAGTGTCTCAGACCCTTGCTAGATAGTGAGGTGGGGTGGGGTTTGTTAGTGTTAAGTACCTGTATTCCATTGTTGTATTGTTTCTGTCTGCCCTAAGATCAACCTATTATGGGATGTATATGTGTATGTGGATTGGCTGCTAAGGGGGAGAGGGGTCGTCCCAAAGTGTATATCTCTTTGTGCCTGTGTTTGAATAAACAGTTTATTTTCTTGTTGACTCCAAAGCTTGTACTGTTGAGTTCTTGGGGTAACTATAGCCAGATTCACGGATCTCATGTTCCAGAGCTTGGGAAGCAGCTTTTTAGCGAAGATACCCAGTCGGGGTGTCCGGAGTCTGTCACATTGGCCTATCCTGCTGGACGGCATATGACGCCCAGTCAGGATACAGCAACCACTTTGCGGCCATCATTTTGTTATATGACGGCCAGGAAGTGGTTAAGCAAGGTATACACACAGAGGTTTGGTTTTTTCTTTTTCAATCAACCAGCAAGCGATGTGGATGCAGGTATCTCCCCTGCTGTGCGATTGTGTTTTGACAGAGGGGACTTCCTTACTGTCAGAATACATTGATCAGCAGCACTACAGTGGCTGCAGCAGCTGGTGAAATGCTGGTTTTCCAGCAGATTTGTTTGACAGAAGTTGGTCTAATAACCGGCTTCTATTGCACAGACAGACTGCACACATACTGAAATTCATTTGCTTCCTGTTGAACAAGACAAATTTTGATACTTGTTTATCCAGATTAACTCTACTTTTGTTGAGACAAAAAAAAATCCCTCTGGTTGATAAAGGATTGTTGGAACATTGTTCCGTATTGTTATCTGTTTCTGCTTTAGCAAAATAGCTTTATAATAGTTTATTTGACCATGTCCTTTGCTTACTGATTTTGAATGGGAGAGTCTGGTTCATTATAATCACCTGAATCACTCTCAGTGTTTTCATGTGAAAAGTTGTAGTGTCTGCACCTCTTTAGAAGTAATTAACCCTTACAGAGTATTACATCAAATATATATATATATATATATATATATATATATATATATATATATATATATATATATATACATATACAGGATGCCTAAAAACTGACTTGTATCTTGCAGATTCCTGGAAAAGTCATTGAGTAAATCACACAATCATGAAATTACATTTTGGAGGCATTCAGTAAACTAGCTGTATTCAGTTTATTGTAATATCATTTAATTACAATATGGTTTGTGTAGCAATTGTTCAATATATTTTTAAGTTGCTATAATTTGTTTTTCATGAAAGCGGAGTTAGCATTTAATCCCAGCTCCAGCTTTTTTTATTTTAGTTTTGACTAGCGTGGGAAGGGTTAGAACTTTTCTGATGTTAGACCTTTTCTCATGTTTTCATCTCTGCCTGTGACCCCATTGGGAAGATTACCTTCACATTTTATCTTTTACACACCAAGACAAGTAATAAGGGTCAACATGACAACAAGGCACAACAATAAAAACCTAAAAGAATTTCTGAACTTTTCCAACTTTCCTCAGAATATCTGACCTTTAAACTTTGCTCTTGAGAAAAAACTGTAGTGTCAAACTAAAAAAGGAACTCTGCTAACAGTGTTGTGTCACTTCTGTTACCATACTTCTGTTATGCTATAAGACTATTTTACTGTACTGCTGACTATATACTGTATTTTCTGTGCTGCGAAGGGACGTGTTTAGTTTCTCTAAAGTGTCAGTAAACCCTAAAAATGTATTTTTCAGCAGAAGCTATATTTTTTTTTTTTAACGTTGTGTTCTTTTGTTCTTTGAAAGATATTGCAGAAAATAGTAAACACTCTGCAAGTTGATTTTCAGGCTTCTGCATTGCCACCCTGTCAAGGCATGAATCTTTTTAATTTTGGGGAAAGCTGTACATTGGCATGGCTCCCTCTTTTCTTCTCAGCTACCATTGCTCCTTGTGATATTCCTGAATGTCTTGCACAGTGGCTCCAGCTGTGTGATTGCCAGTTGCTCCTCCAGGGATCCTGGCTGTAAAATACGCAGTATGCTTCAAGGGATTTCTATGTAAATATCTATGAAAAAAGCTATTTCCAGGATGTGACAGGAGCATAAACTCTCATATACCTCACAGAGCGAAAATATTATATTTATATATATATTGTGACAGGAAGTCAGGTAAATCTGGGAATGTAGTCACAGAGAGTAGACACATTCCCACCTGCTTTGGAAAGTTCACCAATTACTATAGGGTGTCGGCTGCCAAAGGCAGCAGGAAGGTGTAAAGAAGTTGAAAGGCCTTCAGCTGTTCGGAATGAGGAAATGAAGGCCTCTATAATTTGTCCAGAGGAAGTCTATGGATTGCTGCCTCCTGTCGCCGTGTGGGCTGGGAGAGGAGGACAGACAGATGAGTGCTTCCCGACAAGCTGGTGAGCATGGGAGAAGACCCCCTGAAGTGATGTGCTCTAAGGAGGGTAACCAGTTGTGAAGACTTCTCAAGGTAAATAAACAACCTATTTCTATGTGGAAAAAATAGATGAACTGTGTTCAATGTGAAGAGAAAAGGGACATGTTCAATGTGAAGAGGAAAAGGGACAGCTTAAATGAACATGTGCTGTGGTGGAGAGATAAAACATGGACTATTGAGAGTCTGCTGTATGACCAGCCAAGTCTGCCCAACAGTAGGTTGGGGACAGACTTCATTAGATTCCAGTGTGTGAGAAGGTAGCCGCCCACAGTGGCAAGGATTTATTTTGTTTTATTTTATTTTGGCTGTTTTGAGGCTTGCAATTGTGTGAAGTAAATGAATAAATCAGTGTTGTTTGCAACCACTGCTCGGCTATCTCTCTGTGAAAACGCACCCCCCAAGGGGTCATCCACGCCTACCACCGAGGCAATCCCTCACAATATATATACAGTATATATATATATATATATATATATATATATATACACACAGTATCTCACAAAAGTGGGTACACCCCTCACAATTTTGTAAATATTTTATTATATCTTTTCATGTGACTACACTGAAGAAATTACACTTTGCTACAATGTAAAGTAGTGAGTGTACAGCTTGTATAACAATGTAAATTTGCTGTCTTCTCAAAATAACTCAACGCACAGCCATTAATGTCTAAACTGCTGGCAGCAAAAGTGAGTAAACTACTAGGTGAAAATGTCCAAATTGGGCCCAATTAGCCATTTTCCCTCCCCAGTGTCATGTGACTCGTTAGTGTTACAAGGTCTCAGGTATGAATCGGGAGCAGGTGTGTAAGATTTGGTATTATCACTCTCACTCTCTCATACTGGTCACTGGAAGTTCAACATGGCACCTCATGGCAAAGAACTCTCTGAGGATCTGAAAAAAAGAATTGTTGCTCTACATAAAGATGACCTAGACTATAGGAAGATTTACAAGACCCTGAACCTGAGCTGCAGCACGGTGGCCAAGACCATACAGCGGTTTAACCGGACAGGTTCCATTCAGAACAGGCCTCGCCATGGTCGACCAAAGAAGTTGAGTGCACATGCTCAGCGTCATACGCAGAGGTTGTCTTTGGGAAATAGACGTATGAGTGGTGCCAGCATTGCTGCAGAGGTTGAAGGGGTGGGGGGTCAGCCTGTTAGTGCTCAGACCATACACCGCACACTGCATCAGTCTCTTTTAAAGATGATGCACAAGAAAGCCCACAAACAGTTTGCTGAAGACAAGCAGACTAAGTATATGGATTACTGGAACCATTTATTAGCCCCTACAGGTCAGTTTAGAGTTAACCATAAATAATGGTCATAGAAATAATGTTTTCACTCTGGCATGCACAGTGATATGTAACATGGGTAGTGAAAATATTTAGGTGCCCAAATTAGTGTGTTTATGTTTGTATGTACTGTATGTGGAGGCAGGGTAGGCTCAAAATTATTTTGGAGTGTTTGAGTGTGACTTCATTTTATGACTTTTTTCACAAAAACTTGATTTAATTTCTTTGTGACAGATTCTCTTTAATGAGACATCGTGGGTCTAAAAGACATCGTATCTGTCCTCTATTTAAGCTAATGGAGTGCGTGTCATAATCCACAGAGGCCAGGGAAAATGACACCTAAAACCAGAAGTGAGGTTAGCCGATTGACTTCCGAAAGGTTTACCCCCCTTCCTTACCAGGTCATTTTTTGCGATATGGCACTGCATTACTATAACTGACAATTGTGCGACGCTGTACCCAAATAAAATTCATGTCCTTTCTTTCCTATAAATAGAGCTTTCTTTTGGTGTTATTTGATCACCTTTGCATTTTTTTTGTGCTATAAACAAAAAAAAAAAATGACAATTTATAAAAAAAAAAAAATATATATATATATATATATATATATATATATATATATATATATATATATATATATATATATATATATATATATTTTTTTTTTTTGTTTTCTGCTATAAAACATAACCAATAAAAAAAATGAAAAAATCAAATTTCTTTATCAATCTCTGTATTCTGCTACATATTTTTGGTAAAAACAAGTCCCACTAAGTGTATATTGATTGGTTTGCGCAAAAGTTATATCTCCTGCAAACCTTGGGAAATATTACAGATGTTTTGTAGGGATGCCAAACACCCAACTTTGCAGGGTGTTTGCTGGGTGTTTGCCCCGATGAACACCCTGCAATGCACAAAGGACTGCACTGATTGGGCTAAACTTTGCCCTGAGTGTAAGCTGGTTGTTAAGGAGTGGGGCTGGGAAGCTGGCAGCAGTGCCCTTAACAACCGTTGAGTCATCAGCTGTCAATGGGTTTCCCCACTGACAGCTTAATATAAAAAAAACTGCCTTTGCATATTGTATGGATTGGGAGGGGAACCCCACGCCAAAATGTAAAAAGAAAACGACGTGGGATCCCCCCAATATCCATTCCAGACCCCTCACATGATGTCAGAAGGGGGAAGTGCCACGGGCAGATGTAGCCTGGTGGCCTTGACCCTTGCCTATATAGGAAATGTCAAAGAGCAGAGCAGGCATATGACGGGAGGCCTCCCAGGAGGCGAGACCATTTTTTATTTTTTTTATTTTCAGGTCCAGCGGGCAGAGTGATTAATGATGGATTTACAATAAGGGACACTTTTTTATTTTTTAATAAGATTTTTCAAAAACTTTCTCCTGTGTTTATTACATTTGTACATATTTTGGTGAATGGGTAGGGGTATGATGTACCCAATACTCATTCACATGGAGGGGCGGGATCTGGAGGCCCCTTGTTAAAGGGGGCTTCCAGATTCCGACAAGCCCCCGCCTGAAGACTACAACAACCACAGCCAGGGTTGTCAGGAAGAGTCCCTTGTCCCTCAACATGGGGACCTTCTGGAAGATTGGTCAAACATTCCCATAGACACACTCCTAAGCCTTGTGGACAGCCTTCCCAGAACAGCTGAAGCTGTTATAGCTGCAAAGGGTGGGCCAACTCAATAGTGAACCCTACGGACTAAGACTGGGATGCCATTAAAATTCATGTGCTTGTAAAGGCAGGCATCCCAATACTTTCGACAATATAGTGTATCTGTGCAGTGCGAGGTTGAGAGTGTCATTGTGATGTACTGGTGAAAGCAGCAGGTGAAAGACAGCATTGTCATCGCATATTAATGGCTTGGGCTGCAATCTAACACTGCATTATTACTGTGACACTTGTTATACAGTATCTAGCAGTAACCCAAAATTGAGCCATTGAGGTTGCAGCCAAGCCACAAAAGATCTAAAAATTAGCTAAAAGTTTACTACCACCCCCCCCCCCCCCGAAAAAATAAATAAATAAATAAAGCTAATGCCCCCAACTTTGTATCAATTGCCAAACAATATCAATACAGGTTCATAGTCTAACGTGTTCCTCACATCAATATATCAACACAGTATGCACAAAACTAAAACCCCACAGTCCAGAGAGCAGGCGGTTTTTATGTTTTTATGTTGAAATAAAATAATGTAACATTATTTAAAAGTATGCAAGCATGGATTGCAATTTAAGAAGGAGAAACAAAGCAAGCAGCTTTAAAGTGTTACTAAACCCAGATCCTGCATTCACTATATCTGGTCTACCACAGTACACAGAACATGGAAATGCAATAGTTTTAGTAAATATAAACCGATGAATACCTTTTTTCATCAGCTGTATATAGCAGTTAGAGCAGTCTTGTGAATTGTATTAATGAGTACTGATAGCTTGTAGGGGGAATTTTCATTTTTCCCACGATTGTTCTATCAGGCTTTAAGACCCCTGATCCTACCTGGACAGGTCTGGACAGTGCTGATTGGCCCTGTGCTGATCACATTTACCCTCTCCAGACAAAAAAAAAAAAAAAAAGAAAACTCTCTGGCAATACATGCCAAACTGAGCAGCCCGACTCCATAGACACTGTAAATATTAGTTTATTTTTTTGAGTCTGTAAAAGGAGATGATAAGAGAAGATATGATCAAACAGCTGTTTTACACAATGAATAAGATTAACCTCTTAGAATCCACACTAAGGGGTATAACAAGTATGCTTTACTGCATATACAGACTGATTTTACTGTTGTGGGTTTAGTAATACTTAATAACTCACCTACGGTGGCATATTTATTGTTAACAAAACTGGTCCAGAGGTGTGAGGAGGGGCCTGTGTAATTTAAAAGGGGTCCAGAGGTGTGGGGGTGGCTGTGTAATGCAAAACAGATCAAAAGCTGTGAGATGGGGGGCTGTGTAATGCAAAAGGGGTCCAGAGGTGTGAGATGGGGGCCCTGTGTAATGTAAAGTAGTCCAGAGGTGTAAGGGGGTTGTAAAATGTAAAGGGGTCAAGAGGTGTGGGGACTGTGTAATGTAAATGAGTCCAAAGTTGTCTTGGGATCAAATTTACTTTTGGGCTTAAGCCCCTGGTCTTTTTCCCACCTAGCAACACCCCTGTTTAAGCCCCTCTGGTAAGCTGCATTCTTAACAGGAGGGACAGCAGTCATCTTTAGAACAAAAATCTGCTTCAGAGTTTCTTTATTTAATAGAAAAAGACTACTTAACTACTTAAGCCCCGGAAGATTTTACCCCCTTCCTGACCAGAGCCTATTTTGCGATTCGGCACTGCGTGACTTTAACGGACGATTGCGCGACGCTGTACTCAAATGAAATTGACGTCCTTTTTTTCCCACAAACAGAGCTTTCTTTTGGTGGTATTTGATCACCTGTGCGATTTTTTTGATCATGCGCTATAAACAAAAAAAAGAGCGACAATTTTGCAAAAATAACAATATTTTTCAAATTTTTTTATATGAAATTTCCCCCCCAAAAAAATGTAAAAATCAAAATTTTTTTAACATTTTAGGCCAATTTGTTTTCTGCTACATATGTTTAGTAAAGAAAATCGCAAAAAGCGTATTTTGATTGGTTTGCGCAAAAGATATTGCTTTTACTAACTAAGGGAAAGATTTTTGTCATTTTTATTGTTTTTTTTTTAATGAGTAATGGCGGAGATCTGCGATTTTTTTTGCGGGACTGCGACATTTCGGCGGACAGATCGGACCCTTGACTGACATTTTTGACACTTTTGGAGGTACCAGTGACATTACTACAGTAATCAGTGCTATACATATGCACTGTTACTGTAAAAATGACACTGGGAGGGAAGGGGTTAACTTTATTGGAGAGGGAGGGGTTAAGTGTGTCCCTAGGGGCGTGTTTCTTACTGTGATTGGATGTGGCTTTGTGTGTAACAGCACAGATCAACGGTCCTACATAGCAGGACGAGTGATCTGTGCTTGCCTCCGGCGGTGGCTTTGTTTACATTAGCCGCCTGCCTTTCTAACCTCTCCACCCGACGATCGCGAGTGACCGGTGGACATCGGGTCCGCCGGTCACATGCGCCGGCTTCTTAGGGTACGAGCGGGGGCGGGAGTGCACCTCCGGCGGCGCGCGCTCGCCCCCTATTCGCTCTCAGGCTAGTTACGTACCGGTACGTCACTTTGCCTGGGAGGGGCTGACCGCCGCCGTATATAGTCGGGCTGCGGTCGGCAAGTGGTTAATATTGTACTGACTCCATATACAATTTATTTTTTTTAATTTCCTGGCCGCATTTTGAACAGAAGACACCAGGCACCGAGCATTTCCAAAAGTCCAAAATTCAATCAATAGAAAAATGTATACAGCAAAATGTAATCCAAAGTAACTAATAAAAGTGTTTATTTGCTTATCTTGTAAATGTTTGTATATTATTTGGAGATTTTGGAGAATCTATATTTTTCTAGGAGATTATATATATATATATAGCTATATTCTTTATTGGCCATTTATCCCCTAGAAAAATATAAAATCTCCAAATATTATAAAAACATTTACACAATAAGCAAAATAGCATTAGCCATATAAATGAGACTACTGCAAAAAAGTGTTTAGTATAAAGTTGTCACTCTATCACAGACTATAAGTACTACAGATGGACACAAACAAGGAAAAGTAAATTATCTGCCTATGTCTTAAACAGTACATCAAACAGGTGCATCCAGATAACAGATGTGACTACAGGACAGAATTAATGCTTCAGTATAGTTGATGTAGTGTGTTGTTGAAAGGATAAATAAAGCATCCAAAGCATTATAATTCACAGTATTGGAGACACAGGTCATATACATGGTAAACACCAAGAGATATAGTCAAAGCATAAGCTTGGTAAATTTTCCTCCAAAGACTGAACACAGTCCTCCAATGATGTAAATTTACGCTAAAGGTCCTGAAGTAAAACTCAATGATTATATGTTACTGCAATCCACAACAAATAGTACAGGATCTCACTTACAAAAAAGGTATTGCCTTCTTTATGTGAATGATAGCCATAGAGTAAGAAATGGCCATATATGAGGCAGTACACTGCTGCCATCAATAGTACCAGCCTTGAAGGTCAACTGATATTGAAGTCAAATAGTACTGCACAGATTCTTGTTGTCTCTGAGGTAATATGACTTGTACACAAGCCCAATAAAATTGCTGAAGTATGGCATCATTGACACATCCATCTGTAGAAAACATCAGCCATGTCAAAATCCCAGTGTCAAAAAGAAGCAAATGTCATACAGATGCTTACTGCAGCTTTAGTTTTTTTAAAAAACAGAACTGTAGTACAATGCAGGAAATGTAAGGGATAGAATACACATTTAATTTTTTATACTTCACCAAGGTCCATTTGACAATAACAACTTGCTTGAGAAAGTCGCTGCACATAATGACAAAACATGTTGAGGGACACTGGCCCTGTCACTTTCTCTAGCCATATACACCTTTTCTAGATGGACTATACAAATAATGTCCTTTGAATTGACAGGTGTGAGGGCAGAAAAGGCAGTACAAGATTGTAATGACAGCAGCCCAGCAGCAATGGAAGGAAATGGTTATAGCGTTAGGCCAGCAGGGTTGGAGAAGCTTGTAATGCTGGAAGGATATAATAATAGAGACAGGAGATGTGGAAATAGGGGGAAGGTAAAATGGCACTGCCCGATATACCATACAAAGTAAAAGAAAAGGACCCAATGAAGGATGTGCTTCTATACCGTGTCAATACAATCAATTCATAATATTAAAAAGACAAAAGATGTAAATAAAGTGACCAAGTGCTTTGAAAAAATGTTTTTGTGTACTACTAGATAATGCACATGAAAAGATATATATAAGGTGCTTGGATATAAAGTAACTAGGTAAATGATCAAATATAATCCATAAAAACACATAAAGTGAGCCAGTGCTGAAATGTATAAATAGACGTGTCTTGATATAATTAGAAAATCAATTCAGTGCAAATTGCAAAAAATCAATATTCAAAGTGAAAAATGTGGCAGTAAAAAGTATATATTTTAGTATATATATATATATATATATATATATATATATATACTGTATAAATATATATATATATATACTGTATACACACTAGAGTGTATAAGAAAAAACCAACTCAGTGCAAAAGTCCAGGAATCATATCACATATAAAAGTGACTGTGCTAAAAAGGAGTCCAAAAAAGTGCTTGTGACTCTCCAAGTGTGGCTGGTATGATGGATCTTTCGTGCTAACTAAAAGGCAAAAAGAGGGACAAGGATGGAACATTTGAGTGTGCTTTTATTATAGGATACAATAGACAATACAAGTCTATCGAAAAGATTTTTAAGAGATATTGGCCTATCCTAAAGTCAGATAAGTCCCTTGCTAAAATCCTTCCTAACAGGCCTAAGTTTATTTATCAAAAGGCACCCACATTGACTAACAGATTAGTACACAATGCTATAGACCCTCCTAAGAATACCAAGATTCCTGATATGAAAGGGTTTGTCAGGTGTAGGAGATGTCTAGCTTGTAAAACAATCCATCGCAACCAAGGAAGATATTGAGCTTCAAGTCACGAGTGAATCATAAAAGTTTCCAAATAACAGATCTCATTACATGCAACAGTACTCATGTGAAATACGTGATTGAGTGCCCATGCCAACTACAATATGTAGGGTGGACCACTAGACCACTTTACATAAGGATCAGGGAGCATATAAATAACATAAAGAAAGGCTTTCCAAAACACAGCCTATCTAGGCACTTCTTGGAAGTGCACAACAGGGATTTTAAGGGGCTGGTGTTTTACGGGATAGACACCATTGTAGGCCACTGGAGAGAAGACAACAAAAAGAAGAAGATCTCCCAGAATGAAATGAAGTGGATATATCAGCTAGAATCCCTACAGCCTAGGAGACTCAATTTGGATATTGATCCTAACTGTTTTATTTCAAATTTTTAATTAAATGTCACCTCTATACATAGTCCCATTTTCTATTATATATCCTTTTTGGACTATATAGGAGGTAGGCTGCAACCAGCATTCAAGTTGATCTATCCTAGCGTGGATTCTCTCCCCTCTTTCAGAGACAGGAGATGGTAATGCTGGCTAATTGTAAAAGCACTTATAGCAGTTGGGGAATTGTATTGTTTTTGTTCACTTCACAATAAGGTGATTTGGTGCACTAAACTGTACCACACTTGTGTGCAGTGATTGCTGCAAACAAATGGCAGCTTTGCCTGTGCCAGCAACAAGTTAATGCTGCTGATCCTGGAAAAAAAAGTAAAAGACCCCACTAAAATGATATAAAAATACAATACATTTCCCTCAAATAAATTTTACCTAAAACACCAACCTAAAACCATTAAATCCCAAAATTGCAGCTTGGGGTAGCAGTTACACAGCAACAGAAGTTGTTTCTGGCACACACAAAGCACAGTTCCTAAAGAGGACTGTTGGGTATAATCAATGTTAATAAAAGGTTGGTACACATAAATATGTAATTTACAGCAATGCAACTAACAGTAATGTAGCGTTATACCAAAAAGTAAATACAGGGAGTTACACTACACACTTTGTAACCCAACATACTGCAGTTGCTTGTTATGTAGAACTATTCAGCACTGTATACAGTATATCACCGTATAGCTCTGTATATAAAACTATAATCCTCTGCATTGTGTAAAAAGGCGGTTTGATCCTGTATGCACAGATCCTCCCCTTCTTGCATTGCCCCCAAAATATGTCCAGATAAGACAAAGTTATTCGAGTCACTCTGCACATGCACAGTTTGGTTTGAATTGCTAGAGAGTTTTTTTGTTTTTCTTGAGTCACATGTAAATGAGGAAGTGTTGTTGTTCGGCTCTCCTCGCCTCACACTGTCAGAGTGTGTGGCGAGGAGATCAGCGGCTCCTCCTCAAGGGGGAGTACAAGACAAGTAATCAGGGCACTGATGATCAGTGCCCTGAATACAATACAGTAAAATAAATGCAAATCAATGACAGCAAACAGGGCACATCAGTGACCCCAATCCGTACCCGTTAGTGATGTCAGTCAGTGCCCGTCAGTGCCTGCTCATCTGTGCTGCCCATCAGTTTCCACCAGTGCCGCCCAACAGTGTCCACCAGTGCTGCCCATCAGTGACACCAGTCAGTGCCCATCAGTGCTGCCCACCAGTGCCCATCAGTGTCGCCTATCAGTGCCACCTATCAGTGCCCATCAGTGTGGCATATTAGTGCCACCTCATCAGTACCACCTAATCAGTGCTCTCTCATCAGTGGCCATAAGTGCCACCTCATCAGTGCCCATCAGTGCAGCCCAATAGTGCCCATCAGTGCTGCCTCATCAGCGCATATCAGTGAAGGAGGAAAATTACTTATTTACAAAATTTACTGACAGAAACTAAGAAAAACTTTTTTTTTCCAAATTTTGTCTATTTTTTTTTTTTTTTATAGTAAAAACTAAAAAACACAGTTGTGATTAAATACCACCAAAAGAAAGCTCTATTTGTGTAAAAAAAAATGTAAATTTTAATTTGGGTACAGCATGGCATGACCGCGCAGCTGTACATTGGCCTGGGCAGGAAGGGGAGGGGGGTGGGGAGTGCCCAGTAAATTTACTAAAATAATTGCATTTCCATGTTCTATGTACTGTGAAAGACCAGATATAGCGAATGCAGGGTCCTGGGTTTAGTTACACTTTAAAGTCAATCAATAGATTAAACATTTTTAAAATTTCCATGCACAGGAAACAGTTGACACTTGCCTGTCCTGTCACCGATACCTGATCTTAGGTCTTGGATAGCTACTATAGCTGAAGAATCTTCAGCATCCAACATACATCCAGTTGTGTAAGACATCTGGTCCCTTCTGTGTTCTATGGTTCCATTCATCAGCTCCTATGTGACTGCCACTACTGTACTCCACAATAACACAGATCTTTATGCTACTGCTGACTGTTAGCATGTTTCAGAACTATATTCAGAATTTCCATAACGACTCTAAATGTAAATTTACAGGCTATAAATCTGTGTGGAGCTGTGAACCACTTGGTAAATGCTTGCTGTACAAATGCTTATTAAATGTTCAGCATGTCTTTTAGCTAACACATTGAGCACAATAAAAGAAGCATTTACCAGTAAACTATTTTAACCCTTTTGTGCCAGTGCCTCCTGGCCCTTTAACCACTTGCCTACTGGGCACTTTTACTCCCTTCCTGCCTAGGCCACTTATCAGCTTTCAGCGCTGTCGCACTTTGAATGACAATTGCGCAGTCATGCAACACTGTACCCATATGAAATTTGTATCATTGTTTTCACACAATGAGAGCTTTCATTTGGTGGCATTTAATCACCACTGGGTTTTTATTTTTTGCTAATAATATTACATTTTTTTAACATTTTGCAAACAGATAATTTTTCTCCTTCATTGATGTGGCACTGATGGGCACTGATAGGTGGCACTAATAGGTGACACTGATGATGAGGCACTGATTGGCAGCACTGATGGGTGGTAATGGCGGGCACTGATTAATAGCACTGATGGGCACTGGTAGGTAGGCACTGGATAGCAGCACTGGTAGGCAAATTGTGGGACCGATGTCCCTTTTACAGATGTCGGTTTTTGGCTTTATTCTTTTCTCCTTACACTGTCAGTGTGAGGGAAAAAAAGCTGATAACCAGCTACTGTTTACATCGTGAGTCATTGATTGGCCCTTTACACCATTTACAGAGCGCACAGCCCGCGCGCTGCACGGGCGCCCTCCCGGCATTTTAGGCCCGCGCTGTAGCCGATAACATCAGCTTCTGAAATCTCCAAAAGAAAAAACACAGGGACCCTAAACCCCTACTATTCATGCACTACTGTATTTAGTATGTATATGCCAAAGTGTTAAATGTCCCTTTTATGTATCCTGCCAGGCCATTACTTATGGGTATAATACTGAAATAAAAAAATAAAAAGCACACACAGTGTGTTTCTTTAACAACAGTTATGCTTTTTATTTTTTTTTTTATTTTTTTATAGGAGAATACTGTATTTACTAAGAAACTAGCTTAAAAATCAGTACATTCTTGCTGGTGGTTGTAAACACTGGTGCACACACTGTAAGCGAACAGCTGCAGGTGTCAGCAGCAGTTGTGAGATTTTTACTACAACGGAAGGCACCCCTGTTGTTCACGTGTAACTGCTGATCCCCCGATAGCAAGGATAACTTGGCCCAAATTTGTGGCAGTGTTGAATTGTAAGTCTTGTTAACTTGCTGCACGTTTTCACTTGCAAAGTTGTACTCTTGCAGAGCAGTTGAAGAACAAGTTTTAGTTGACAGTTTTACAATTCGTAGCAATATTGTGTGGTAAGTCTCTAGCAAGAGCAAAGTTGCAGTAGTGAGTCTACAGCAAGAGCTCTGCAAGTCACAGTGACCCCTGTGGTGGGATGACTTTTTCACAACATTACTCAACCAGAACTTGTAGCAGACTTGCAAAATGTTTGCAAAGAAAGTTGATCTGGAGTCATGCAATGCAGACTTGCTGCAATTGTGCAAAAAAATTTTGAAGCCTAACAGGTCTAGCAATAGCTTAGCAGGTCATTTTAAAACGTGCAGCACAATTGCTTGCTATCTGGGCCAAGTGGTTAGCCAGTAGAGATGGGCTCGGGTGTGTTCGAGTTTGCATGTGCTCGATCCGGCCAGGAAGCCGACACTGCACTCTGCTAATCACAGGCAGCGAGATATTTCCTGATTAGGAATCTACACAGATCGGGAAATGTCTCACTGTCTGTGATTAGCAGAGTGCAGTGTCGGCTTCCTGGTGGGATCAGGCACATGCAAACTCAAACACACCCAAGCTCATCTCTATTAGCCAGTGTGCATCCAGGGTTAGTGTTTCGGTGGAGTTGTGGCCTCACAAAAACTGACTGCAAGCAATCGGCCAGTTTGAATGTGGCCAAAGCAGATACTGTTGCTGGATCCAGAGGTGACATTTACCTGCCTCTGAACGCAGAAAATGATTTGCACATGAACTCCCATGTGAATGCAGCCTTAGGGGTGGTGTCATATTTTGTGAGTAACAGACGTATCCTTCCTGTTGGAGAAATTGGACCATACATGTGGTTTTTTTTTTATGTTTCTCTGCAGTTTCAGGATTTTCTGTTTCAGCTGAAATGAATTAACCTATGTGCTTTTTAATATGATTTACCAGATACTGAACAGCTTTTGTATTTTTTTTTGCCAGTAGAGGGCAGCAGTGCTTGACCCCAACAAGCCATATTTAGAACTACAGGTTCATCGGTGCACTAATGCCTTGTTAAAGCCCCAATTATTGAACAAATTATTAATTACAATATGGTAATTTGGGATCTTTTTTGTTTGAAAAGCCTGAATTCCTCTTTAAGGTTGGGTTCACACCTCTGTGCAGGGTGGCTCACAGCAGGGGTTCGGTGCATCACCCCAATAGGGTGAACCAAGTCTAAAGATTTTGCACTATTACCACACCTTTGATTCTTTAATATACCTAAGCAAAAAAGAAAATCTGCTACCACAATATTTTCTTGTGTAGCCTTACCCCCAAAGGGGCTGCTGTAGATTTAACAGGTTCTTTCCCTTAACAGTGCAGAGGCAGCTAGGCACACAGAACAGTCCATTCACCCTGGCTCAGTAAACAGTCTAGGGAATGTCTTTTTAGTATTTATTGCTGAAGAAGCTTGTAACATGAAGAGGACAACTGGTGAATGGGATACTCCAAAATGCGTAAGCACAATTCTGCAGAGGACACTTCTCCCTCAGTGACGGCAGCACAAGTAACAGGCAGACTTGAACAGTCCTAAGGTTCACGGCTGGGGACCATGAAGTAAGTTTGAGCACAAGTAGAGGTAGACTTGAGAACAAGTAAAAGAGGCTCTACTCCCAGAATTCTGAAACAGGATTAGTCCATAGAGGTGCAACTTCTTGTATAGTAGTCAAGCATCTGGAAAAAGAGGCTTTAGGGGCAAGTAGCTCCATTCCGCCAACCAGGAAGAAAAAGACAATTTCCTCAGGGTTCCAGACTATTTAACAGCATCCCAGCCAACAACTGGGCAAACCTCTCCAGGGATTGGCTAGGTCCTGCTTAATACGCAGGCTTGTCATTTGAATTATCTCTCCCTAAGCTCAAAGGGAAGTAATCAAAGTCCCAACCTGGGAAGCCCTGAGCAGACCTCACAAAACAAAAACTGCTCTCCTGACTACAGAAAGAGGCAAAAACTACATTTACCTAGAAGCCTAACTAGGAGGGTGCTACACGTACTTATTTTACTTGGTTCTGCAGAGAGTTAATAGTTGTACTTGATTCCTCCAGATTTTACAGTTCTGGTTTTCAGGCTATCATCAGTTAAACTTGTCAACAAATGTTAAGGGTTATAGCAAAAAAAATATGCGAGTATTCCTATCACTCATATTTCCTGCTCAGCAACTGTATAAATTAAGTTACTGTATATTAAATACAAACCAATATATTATAATACAATAATCTTTTTGCCTTTAGACAGATATCTCTACCATAATATACTAACCCAGGTTAAAACCAGTAAAACAAGAAAATATTACAGGTAATGTGTGAAATTAGGCATTCTTTCATGCTTTGCCCAAAAGCATTCTGTAGCTAGGCATTCACACATTGCCTGTAACATACAATAAAATAACCTAACATAAGGGTTTTGCTTTAGAAGCCAACAACTACTGTGTATTCCCACAGGATATAGTGTTGGAAATCCAGTTCTGATCATTCTGCAGAGGAATTACTGATTTCTGATAAAGAAGATGAGAAATTCGATAGTGGATTAGCTTCTCCTTTTAACTAAAGGCTTTCTTGATTATGTATTACAGTTGCAGGTCTCACAAGCTAAAGGTCTGTCCTGCAGCACACAGATGACTTTGTAAAGCCAAACATTGGCAATTCATGAAGCTGATAAAGAACTACAACCCCTTTATGGACAGGCTGAGACTTTCATGGCTATAGTATAAATAGAAAATGGGAGATAGGAATGTGTTTCAAAGCACGTCGCTTCTTCTGGAGGAGACGTGCTTTGAATCACCTGCCTATTTCCCAGCACACTCCCAGCGGTGTCAGTCATCCTCTCCATCCAGGCTTTGGCTTCAATCCCTGGTCGGGTTGTCTTCCTGCAGCAGCAGCTCTCTCCTGCCTGTGCTCTTCTCTCCCTGCTCACGGCCGAAGCAGGGGAATTCCAAAGCGGCTCAGGGCTCCAAAGGCAGCAGCTTTGACTTTTACCTCTTTGCACAAGCTCCCCCTTTTGTGAGTGTGTTTTTAATAATTGTTAAATATTACTACACTATGGAGGTTGTGCTTGTCTTTTCCTTTTGTTTTAGCTAAAGCGGGTGTATATTCCTTTCTTTTTCTTTTACCTACAGGTAAGCCTATAATACCTGGAGGTGCAATTCATATCGCCTAAACCTACATGGTTTAGGAGATATTTGCCCTGCATGCAGCCGCTGACACTAGCGGAGCATGCGCTCTGAAGGTCCGGGACCTTCAGAGTTCCTTTCCAGGCACTTGCCGGAAAGTGACTCCCGCACGCATGCGGGGGAGTGACGTCATCGCGGCTCAGCCACTCACAGCGCCGGAGCCGCCGAATCCGGAAGAGACGCCAAGGGAGCATGTCAGCTCCCACAGCAGTGTCCGGAGGTCCGTGTCAGGGCTTCATTTTAAGGTAAATATTTCATAATGAGCTAGCATGCGATGCATACTTGCTCATTACGCCTTTGTCTTGCAGGGTTTTTTTTTTTTTTTTAGGCAGTATACAACCGCTTTAATGCCTGTTGCTCTGATCACCATAACATATATATTTACTTATCTTACTGTTGCTTTAACCACTTCCCCACCAGCCTCCGCGACACCTGACACCGGCGATCTCTCACCGCTGAGGGAGAAGGATGGTCGGCTGATGTAAACACAGCTGCCCGCCCTTCTCCCTGCAATGATCACAGAGGCGATGTGATCCTGCTATATAGGATGGCATGTCTCTGTGATAATTTCACAAGCCCAATCCCCCCACAGTTAGAATCACTCCCCTAGGCTTACATTTAACTCCTTGATCACCAATTGTATTAACCCCTTCCCTGCCAGTGTCCTTATTACAGTAACAGTGCATATTTTTAGCAATGATTACTGTAGTAATGTCACTGGTCCCCCCAAAAGTGTCAAAAATGTCAGTTAGGGGTCCGATCTGTCCGCTGCGATGTTGCAGCCCCACAAAAAATTGCAGATTGCCGCCATTACTAGTAAAAAAAAAAAAAACAATAAAAATTACATAAATCTTTCCCGTAGTTAGTAGACGCAATAACTTTTGCGCAAACCAATCAAAATAAGCTTTTTCTGATTTTTTTTACCAAAAATATGTAGCAGAAGACAAATTAGCCTAAAATGTTAAAAAATTTAGATTTTTACTTTTTTTTTTTTGAGAATTTCATATAAAAAATGTGAAAAATATTGTTATTTTTTCAAAATTGTCGCTCTTTTTTTGTTTATAGCGCAAAAAATAAAAATCGCAGATCACCACCATTACTAGTAAAAAATAAAAAATAAATAAAAATTACATAAATCTTTCCCGTAGTTAGTAGATGCAATAACTTTTGCGCAAACCAATCAAAATAGGCTTATTGTGATTTTCTTTTACCAAAAATATGTAGCAGAAAACAAATTGGCCTAAAATGTTAAAAAAATTAAGATTTTTACTTTTTTTTTTCAGAATTCCATATAAAAAAATCTGAAAAATATTGTTATTTTTTCAAAATTGTCCCTCTTTTTTTGTTTATAGCGCAAAAAATAAAAATTGCACAGGTGATCAAATACCACCAAAAGAAAGCTCTGTTTGTGGGAAAAAAAGGATGTCAATTTCCTTAAGGTACAGCATTGCATGACCGCGCAATTGTCCGTTAAAGTCACGCAGTGCCGAATCGCAAAATAGGCACTGGTCTTTGAGCAGCCAAATCCTCCAGGGCTTAAGTGGTTAACTGACAATTGCACGGTCATGCAATGCTGTACCCAAACAAAATTTATGTCCTTTTTTTCCCACAAATAGAGCTTTCTTTTGGTGGTATTTGATCACCTGTGCAATTTTTATTTTTTGCACTATAAACAAAAAAAAAGCGACAATTCGGAAAAAAAAAAAAAAAAAAACAATATTTTCACATTCTGCTATATGCCATTCCCAAAAATCAAAATTTAGGCCAATTTGTTTTCTGCTACATATTTGTGGTAAAAAAAAAATAAATAAAAAAATCGCAATAAGCGTAATATAATAAAAGTAATCAGTGCTAAAAATATGCACTGTTACTGTAATAATGACACTGACAGGGAAAGGGTTAACATTGTGGGTGATCAAGGGGTTAAATGTGAGCCTAGGGGAGTGATTCTAACTGTTGGGGGGTGTGGCTTGTGAAATGACCATAGAGACTTGTGTTCCTATATAGAAGGATCACAGGGGCTCTATGTTCATTCCAGGGAGAACGGTCAGCTGTGTTTACAACAACTGACCGTTCTTCTGTCTGAGCGGGGAACGATCATGGGTGTCAGACGGCAATCAGAGCCGCCTACCCGCTGCATCGGCTTCCCCGCTGACGAGCGGGGGCGGAAGCGCGCCGGCGGCGTGTGCTCGCCCCCTAGCCTCCCGCGCGTGACCGACGTATAGTTACGGCGGTTAATGCTGGAGCGGCTGCCTGCCGCAGTACAACTGTGGCGGGCGGTCGTAAAGCAGTTAATAGTGTTTTTGGTTTGTGGTGCTCAGATGCAGTGAAGATCAGCTTTAACTAGTATATGTTCTACTAATTCAACTACATTTTTATCTGTGTTTGGTAGTATTTTTCTGTCAGGAAGTTCTTTCAGCTAGGCCTCATTTTCTGTTAGCTAGTGCCTTAACAGTAATGCAGCATGCCTTTCACTTTTTGCATTTTGTAATGTAATGTTAAATGCTAATGCATATTTTTATAATTTGTGTTTTGCAGTTTTACAAAAAACCTCTTCAAGATTACAACTGTTAGCCTTTCATCCTAAGTCTTTATTGGGAAGCTGTTAGCTGTCTGCCAGGCCTTGTACCTCAAAGAACAGCTGGGCTGCTTGGACATTCGTGTTTTGTTTTCTCATGTTCTTCCTTTTTCTATGCTGGCCAACAACATTTCTTCCTTCTGTCCTGCTTTCTCCTCATACTACATGGTGAATAAAGGATATGTTCATCTTTGGTAACATGTTACACCTTTTTTTAGGGTGAAACATGTAACATGTTCCCAATGCTGCAGCCGCGCTCTCCCCCCCCCCCCCCCCCCCCGTGACAGCTAGTATGGGGAGAAGTTCCCCATACTAGCTGCCACTTTTTGAAATCAGCGTGGCTGTGCCGAGCTCCGCCCACACGGCCACGTCTTTCATTCACATAGCTCTGTGTGTGTAAATACAAGCCCTGACATCCTTTGCAGCTGTCGGCTTGTAGTTCTCAATGAACTACCACGGTGCTGTGATTCTTCATTGATTCTTCCTGTCGGTGTATCTGCTGTGACGCAAAGCTAGCTGGACGGGGCCACAAACATATGACGTCTTTCACACCCGCTGTCAGCGAGGCTCATTGCCATTTGAATGCTTTTTATTGTCCTGATTTGCCTGTGACATTAGATGTGAATACCTTGTGGTGTTTTTAACTATAAACGAGTACTAGCAGTATTCACGCTATGTGCGGCCTATGTTACTTTTCCTCTGTGACGGCTGTCTGAGTTGGATCTGAAGTTGTGGCATTGGTATTGGGGAATATCATATGTTAAAACTCAGTGCACCATACTGATCCCATTTAGAGACACCCAGAGTGGTCTATTATTTCTCATGTGTGTTTGATCTTTGTAATTGGGGATCACAGCCATCTGGTAAGAGGCTTGTTTACGGTGGAGGGTAAGTGTGTATAGTAAAATTCTTTACCAAATTCACATGGTTTGCCACCCGGTGGGATATATCATTATCTTGAGAAGAATTAGATCCGCCTTCATTCCACCATATGCTTTCATTGCTATTGTCACATGGACTTTTTTCCATATTGAACTTTATTGTCTATTCAATTCACTGTTAGATTTTATATTGATACATTTTCAGTATTTCATGTCTTGCATAGTAAACAAAAGTGTGCTAATATTTATGTATATAACAGTGTATCTGCTTGCCTGTACGGGATGTACGGGCACACAGATACACTGACAGATCTTCAGAAGACCTTAAGGCTCCATGTACACGGGACGTTGTTAAAAGTCCCTTTGAATGCTGGAATTTTTAGGACGTTTGAAACGTCCGTTCGGTCGCGTTTGTACCCGCGTTTAGCAGGCGTTTAGCCGCGTTTGGGGGCGTTTGCGTTTAGAAGCGTTCCTAGAGGTCAAAAAAATTATTCCCAATTAAAATGGAAAAACGCGAACGCTAAACGCGGGTCATCGCGTTCGGATGCGTTCGGACACGTTCAGACGCGTTCGGATGCGTTTGTGCGTTTGAAACGCCGGGAAACACACGTTCGAACGCAAATAATTGCGTTCTAAAAAAAGTCCCTGAACGCAACTGCCTGCAAATGACTGTAAACAACCTGGTGTACATGGACAGATAAGATAAAATGTAGATGGGTTCAGGGGCTTCTGAAAAAAACGCCCAACTGCTCCTAAACGGCCATTTCCAGCATCCCGTGTACATGGAGCCTTACCACTTCAATAAGGGGCAATTACACCCCCTTCCTGCCCAGGCCAATTTTCAGCTTTTAGCGCTGTTGCATTTTGAATGACAATTGCGCAGTCATGCAACACTGTACCTAAACCAAATTTATGTAATTTTCCCCCCATAAATAGAGCTTTCATTTGGTGGTATTTGATCACTGCAAGGTTTTTTCTTTTTTGCTACACAAATAAAAAATACCAAAAAGTTTGAAAAAAAAAAACTTTTTTTTGTTTATGTTATAAAAATGTGTAAATAGATAAGTTGCTTTCCTGTACTGACAGGCACTGATGAAGAGGCACTGATGGGGTGGCACTGATATGCAGCACTGATGGGCACTGATAGGCGGAACTGGTGGGCAATAATGGGTACTGGTGGGCGGCACTGATAGATGGCAATGATGGGCACTGGTAGGCAGCACTGATAGGTGGCAATGGTGGGCAGCACTGATAGGGAGGGCACCACTGGCAGGCTCCCTGAGCCCTGATTGCCATCCCTGGTGGCCATGGTGGGCATCCCTGGTGGCCATGGGTGGGCATCCCTGGTGGCTCTAGTGGCACCCCCCAAGGGTCTGCACTGGTATTCAATGCTCTAATTGCCAACTCAGACCGTCCCCCCCTCCCCCGTCAGGAGAGCCACAGATCGGCTCTCCTCTAATCGTGCCTGTCAGGCACAAACTGAGGAAAGCCGATCAACGGCTTTTCCTATTTACTATGTGACTAACTGTGATTGGACACAGTAGGTCACATGGTAAAAAGCCTACGTCAGTAGGAGATGCGGTGTGTCAGAGTGACACCGACCTGGGGGTGCACAGAGCGCATTATTCTGCTCGACGTCATATGACGGCGGGTCAGGATAATGCAACCACCTTCACGCTGTCAATTGCCTATAGGGCGGGCAGGAAGTGGTTACAGGGTAACTCCATTTTTGTGGCGAAAAAAATAGCAAATAAAGAAAAAAAAACAATACAGCGTATACAACTGTGACACAAATCATATTGTAATTGAATGTTATTAAAAATTACCTTTTCTTTTCAATCTGCAGCTGTTGTAATTTTCTGGAAATGCAATGCAATATGGCTACCTGGAGCTATGCTGTACTGGAGCAGAATGTGTACTGACCACTCCCCAGAAACATAATTTCCTGCTTGTGTGATTGATTAACCAACTTTCTCAGAAGTCTGCCTAAGATACAAGTCAGATTTCTGGCATCCCCTGCAACAAAAATGTTGTTTTTTGGTGAGCTACTCCCAATAGGAACACGTCTGAAGGGATGAAGGCCCAGCAGATTTTCTCATTACAGCCCTGCAGCTGCCATAGCTGAAAGATAATTATGAAACCACTCCCATTTGATTCACTCAGCACAGAGGAACAAACAATGATTTCTTCAGAATAATAAATGATAGGAATCGGCAATAAAGTTTGTTAAAATCCTTGTAATGTACATACAGTATCTCACAAAAGTGAGTACGCCCCTCACATTTTTGTAAATATTTAATTATATATTTTCATGTGACAACACTGAAGAAATGACACTTTGCTACAATGTAACATAGTCAGTGTACAGCATGTATAACAGTTTAAATTTGCTGTCCCCTCAAAATAACTCAACACACAGCCATTATTGTCTAAATCACTGGCAACAAAAGTGAGTACACCCCTAAGTGCAAATATCCAAATTGGGCCCAAATTGTCAATATTTTGTGTGGCCACCATTATTTTCCAGCACTGCCTTAACCCTCTTGGGCATGGAGTTCACCGGAGCTTCACAGGTTGCCACTGGAGTCATCTTCCACTCCTCCATGATGACATCACGGAGCTGGTGGATGTTAGAGACCTTGTGCTCCCCCACTTTCCGTTTGAGGATGCCCCACAGATGCTTAACAGGGTTTAGGTCTGGAGACATGCTTGGCCAGTCCATCGCCTTTACCCTTTAGAAAGGGCAGTGGTTGTCTTGGAGGTGTGTTTAGAATTGCTATCTTGTTGAAATACTACTCTGCGGCCCAGTCTTTGAAGGGAAGGGATCATGCTCTGCTTCAGTATGTCACAGTACATGTTGGCATTTAGGGTTCTCTCAATGAACTGTAGCTCCCCAGTGCCAACAGCATTCATGCACCCCCAGATCATGACACTCCCACCACCATGCTTAACTGTAGGCAAGGCACACTTGTCTTTGTACTCCTCACCTGGTTGCCACCACACATGCTTGGCACCATCTGAACCAAATATGTTTATCTTTGTCCTTAGTCTGCCTAATTTCAGCAAACTGTTTCCAAGCTTTCTTGTGCATCATCTTTAGAAGAGGGTTCCTTCTGGGACGAGCCATGCAGACCAATTTGATGCAGTGTGTGGCATATGGTCTGAGCACTGACAGGCTGACCCCCCACCCCTTCAACCTCTGCAGCAGTTCCGGCAGCACTCATACATCTATTTCCCAAAGACAACCTCTGGATATGACACTGAGCACGTGCACTCAACTTCTTTGGTCGACCATGGCGAGGCCTGTTCTGAGTGGAACCTGTCCTGTTAAACCAATGTATGGTCTTAGCCACCGTGCTGCAGCTCAGCTTCAGGGTTTTGGCAATCTTCTTATAGCCAAGGCCATCTTTTTGTAGAGCAACAATTATTTTTTTCAGATCCTCAGAAAGTTCTTTGCCATGAGGTGTCATGTTGAACTTCCATTGACCAGTATGAGAGATTGAGAGCGATAACATCAAATTTAACACACCTGCTCCCCATTCACACCTGAGACCTTCTAACACTAACGAGTCACATGACACCTGGGAGGGAATATGGCTAATTGGGCCCAATTTGGACTTTTTTTACTTAGGGGTGTACTCATTTTGTTGCCAGCGGTTTAGACAGTAATGGCTGTATGTTAAGTTATTTTTAGGGGACAGTAAATGTACACTGTTATACAAGCTGTACACTCACTACTTTACATTGTAGCAAAGTGTTATTTCATCAGTGTAGTCACATGAAAAGATATAATAAAATATTTACAAAACTGTGAGGGGTGTAATCACTTTTGTGAGATACTGTAGATCACCCAGAGGGGAATGTTTGTTTCTCAACAAAAGTGGAGTTACGCTTTAAGCTAGTAACATTCAAAGGATTTGATTTCCGATTCCAGCACTGAAGGGGTTAAGCTGTGCTCAAATGTCTGTTAATTAAGCAGCGGCAGACTGCATTATAGTTTAAAATGCATCATTTCCTTTTGTTTCTGTCTAAGATATTTATTTTATACAGATCAGCGTGCATAGATATTGTAAATATTGTATACATTGTGTTGCATTCTTGTATATATTGTGTTGCATTCTATTACGATCTCATGTTTTATATTGTCTTATGTATGTATAAATACGCCTCCCTGAGCTGCAATCTTGACTCATAATGGTTTGTTTGTTGCTTTGCAAAATAAAAGAACTTGATTGAAATTACTGCTATAGCTTGTTCAGTATCTATTTAAAAACCCTATTGCGAGAATAGTGCTGGACGAATAGTGCTTGGATGAACAGCATGGGATGCTGTTTTGATTTTTATTTTATTTCAGTTTTATGAGACAGACACGAGTGAAGGTGAGACTGTTGCCCAGTAATGTTTCAGTTTTAAATAAAACACTGGATTTCTTTGCTGTAAGCAATGCTTTCACTTCTTGTCCACTTTCCAAACTACATGGACAATCTTAACCCAATGCCACAGAGCAGGTTAAAGAATAACAGAATCGTTGTTATGAATTATTCTGAAAGAATGTCAGTATGATGGGTTACCATTAGGGTTCATGCACACTGAGATTTTGTAGGCATTTTATATGTCTAGCGTAATTTTCTGGCGTTTTCCCATGCCCAGGGAGCTGCAAGTACAGCCTAGCATACAAATGAATTGGCTTTACGTGGCTGTAATTTTGTAGCTGATGCTTCTTTGCATCAGTGTTTACCCACACATATCTGATATATTCCTTAATTTAGATTTTCATGTTTGGGAAATACTTCAGACGCATATAGGCAAGTAAACGCTGATGTAAAGAAGCATCTACATTTAGAAAAGTACAACCGGGTACAGTTAGCTTGAATGGCAAGCTGTACATGGCACCTGCAGTTCCTTGAACATGGGAAAGTGCAGGGAAATTACATTAGGTATATAAAATGCGTAAATGCATGAACCCTTACTGATGAAATGTCTTATTTCCAAGAGTATGGCATATCATGTTTTGACTCTTTATGAACATTCTGTTGTGTTTAAACAAGCTGCTCCTGGGAGACAGGAGATTTATTTAGCCAAGTACAGAGCAGGTCTCCTGTTTCCAAAAAGCACCCTCTAGTGCTTGCAGTCAGGGTCGTCTTTAGTATTGGAAACATTTCTGTGCTCTTGCTAATTTGTAAAAACTGGGTACCTGCATCCTATTTGTAATAGACTTTTCAGGCGACAAATGTCCCTAAGGAAGGGAAATTGGGGGTGAATAGAAGGATTTTCTTGGTACCATCAACAGGCATAAACAGTCATATAAAAACAAAAATCTTTATTACATTCTATGAAAAAGGCATATGACAATTAACAATACATTGCGAAAAAAAAAAAAAATAGCCCATTCAACAGGCACAACTGCAGCAGTGGCGTTTACCCATGTTGTGGAATACAACACATGATCGGGTTCAGGTCTACAGTTGGGCCGCACTCAACATGTTTTGCGGCCAAAGCCGCTTCCTCAGGAGTTCAAGAAAGGGGGGGGGGGCAATAGTCCTACAAAAATAAAATACATATAAACATTCAATGTGCAAAATAGTGAACAAATACATCTACCTATTGACATTATTTTGGCAGCTATGGAGAACTCACCCAGTGGAGGTGCTCACCCTGGACATTAAATACACCACAGATGTGAATCCCAAAATCTGGAGGGTGCCAAACCTTTCTCCTGGAGACGAGTATGGGAGCAAATACAGTCAGCCAACCTGAACCATATAAATAGAATAATGGAGTTAATTATATATAATATGGATACTGGCCTCAGATAGTGGGGGGAAAAAAATATTGTATTACACGCTAGTATTGGTAGTAAACAATAGGAAAGTCTCTTCATTTAAACATGGCTACTGTTTGTAAGGTCAAAGTACCAGATAAGGACCTAAACTAGATGAGGAGTGTCCGGGGAATAGGGTCTCTTTAAAACATATAAAGAATAGCAAGGATACCATTAACCAGTGAAAGCGCATTCTGTATATCATGGGTAACAAATATGTAATGGGACCTATATATACCAAGGTAACACACAGTGAGATGAAATCAAGTGGATGGCCTCCTGATGATCAAATCATGTGGTTAAGGTGAAAAAGATCTACCTTATGGCCCAATGCGTTAGACACTCCATATAGAATATTCATATTCATACATAAATAACCTATAGAGGATAATCAATGGTCAAATGTAGATTGAGTGAAAGAGTTCTATAGGTATATATGTAACCACAAATCATGCACAGTTGTACAAGACACTTGCCAAATGTAGTGCCACATATAACGGCTATAACAGCTGTTAGCAATAATCGCATGTAAAATCTGGCAGTCTGGTTTTTCCCAAGTTAAATTGGTAGATATCAGCGCTGCTCAGTAATTAATTGTATGCAAAAATACCGTGCTAATAATATGTGCAAATGCTGTGTTTAAATATGTGCAAAATTTATATAAAGTGCTATTATCATAAACAGATGGTATATAATACCATGTGAAATATACCAAATATTAACAATCAAATAAGTATGTTATAAAGTTCTAAGTGATATTACTTTTAAAAATCATTTGCATAAATACATAAATAAATCCAGATCATGTTCAAAATGTCCAAATATTATCAAATAAATACATTATAAAGTGCTTAGTGATATTCCTTTTTAAGCTCATTTGCATAAATACATGAACAAATCCTAAATAAATAATAATCAAAGTGTCTTGTGCTTGGCGACAATAAATAAATGAACTCTCCTCTTCATACAAAGGGTGCTCAGTGCTTGTCTGCTGTCATAAACCAATATGTATGTCCGGGTGCTCACCTCTCAGTCCCCTACTCACCGGACTGTCAATGGAATCAAGCCTTTATATTATATCCTCAGCGGTCAGGATCCCAGGTAAGCACTAGGTATAAAGCACCACAGATCACTATCTCCTCCTATTCATATGGCAGCAGTCTCCAATTAATATCATCCAGGAACAGATCCACCATATAAAAGTTTAAATAGAGAGAGACCTCATTGTGCAGTATTACAGACGTTTTTCCCAAGTTGATCGACCAACAAGGCTGAGATTTGCACCATCTATGGCCGGCTTTATCTCAAAAAACTTTACTAAAGTAAACTTAAAGAACTGGATTGGGGCATGGCCTGGCGGGGGGTCCAGGCTGAGACTGCCACTTGTCTATTCACCGCAGATCTTGTTCTGATGTGTGGCTCCTGGGATCTTCAGCTCTTATCGGTCCTTGGCTGGAGTGTAGGCAAGCTCCTTACAAGCCAGCACTCACAGCAGCAGGCACAGGACTACACTTCCTAGCAGCCTGATTAGCTCACATATACACCATGGGCTCACTAATTGGTTGCTAGAGGTTACTGCACAACATTACGGCTAACGGATTTGTTGCTAGAGGTTACTACACAATATTAGTGCTCACTGATTGCCTGCAACTCACAGTGTCCTCCTCTGCAAGCTGCTGTGTTCTTGTGTCTGCTTTATTAATCTCCTGCTGCTGACAGAAGGGTAAAGGTAAAGAATCCACACACACAGCATGCTCTGTGCATCTTTGATCTCCACGCTGCTAACCAGAGAAGGAAGGGTGAGTGGGGAACGCAGAGAGCCACTCTGCCTCACCTCCTATCACAGCCGCTCCAGTTCTGACAGAGGGAGAAGCGTGACTTAGGGGCTCTTGCACATACAGCCCACAGCTGTGTTTCTCCCCTGTCACCGTGTGGCCAATTGCATTGACTGGCAAGGAGAGCAAGTGGGGCGATCGGCTGCACCTGCTACACCTGGAAAAATATGTGCGGCCACTGCGGGCTCAAGGGGCAGCTGTTTTGCATCCCACAACAATGAATAGACCCAGGGCAGATGCCCCTTTTGCCCCGTGTTAAAGATTGCCCTGCTTGGAAAGGTCAGGAGATACTTGTTCATGGTAAATAAGAAGCTATCACAGGGTTACGGCAACCTACTGAAAACCTAAAGTATCATTAGTAAAAGTTTATTTATATTCAGAAAAGTGATTTTATTTTATTTTTTCATAGGCTGCATAGACTACACAAATTAATAAACAATAGTAATAGTGAAGATGTTCTGTAAAGCTTAAGTTCACCTTTTCAGGCAGAATTTCACTTTTTTATGATAAATAGAAGCCTTTTCTATTGTACTGTATTTTCTGCCTAAACCATCCCAATGTGCTTAACTCTTACTTACCTAGTCCATGGCAGCTGAAATTCTGAGCCCATCACTTCCATTAACATCATGTGACCAGCCAGGAAGCTGCATTGCCTTAATGCATCACAGAATAGGGTGTGTTTACTACTCTGGACCACACCTCCTTCATTACTATACCACCTCTTTTTATTTCCACTCATTTTCCTATCTGATTGTAAAATCTCCTTTAGATATACCCACAACTATGTAGTGCAAGGGCCTGTCTAATTTGATACACATTTGATGGATTGTTCAGGTGGATCCTCCTGCTTCATAGTTTTAGTAAATCTAAGGCCCCTTTCACACATACGGTCCGTTCAGTTCATCATTTCAGTCACGTCAAAATGTATCAGTTTTTCATCCATTTTTTCATCCATTTTTCATCCATTTACTCATCCGTTTTTTCATCTGTTTTTTTTTACATCCACTACCAATGAAAAAAATGGATGAAAAACGGACCGTTTATCCGTTTACATCCATTTGTTGTCCGATCTGTTTTTTTTGACAGATGAAAAATAGGGCATTTATCCATTCCAAAAAAATTGAAATTGACGGAAGTGGATGAAAATGGATGTTAACGCATAATCATCCGTTCTCATCCGTTTTACATAGAGATTGATGTCCGTTTTTCATCCGTCAATGGATGGATTAAAAACAGACAAACGGACCGTATGTGTGAAAGGGGCCTAAAGGAGATTGTACAATCAGATTGCAAAGTGCATGGCAAGCTTTATACAAATACATGCAAGGGAGTGGGCAGAGACACTCAGCTGCCATTGTTCTTGTATAAACACAACCATAACGTCATTACATGGGTATAGTGCAGCACACAATAAATAACATTGGTCAATAATATAAAGTGTATGACTTGCTTCTTATGTAAAAACCCAAGACCATGTAATGGAGATAAATATCCAGTTAGGTAACAGCCAAATGTGTGTTCTTTTGGGAAATATTTTCTCTTACGGAAATTAGGCGGCGGTTTACACTGTATGTGTCAAGATTAGTAAGCTGGAAAAGCGCTAGTAAGTCTCTGAAAATAATAAGCAGATGGAAGGAAATTGGAAGCTGACAAACACAGCAGAATTAATATTGCGAGCAATAGTAAAGAGGAATGTGGTTTAAGTGCAGCAGCACACAGAGGTTAGAGGACCAAAATAATCCCATCAGGGAGATAAATTCAGCAAGTATGTAAACCCACAACTTGAAAAACAACCTATTCAGTTTAAAATAGAAATGAAAGGGGAAAACATTTGTGTATGTATATATATATATATATATATATATATATATATATATATATATATCTGTATATGTATAAATTACCATGACAGTTAGCCCATACCCCTGTGATTATTGTAACTAAAAAACTAAGAAAAAGATGGGGCTTTGTATGGGCAAATGGAGGATAGTCACAAATGCCACGCAATTATGGTAAAATGACTCTCTTTATTGTACATATATATATATATATATATATATATATATAAATATATATCCTATAGACACATATTGAGTGAAAAAAAAAGAAAATCGCATGTGTAGAAATATATTCCCGTAGGGAATGCTGATACAGTGTATCTCAAAAGATGTTGCGGTCTCTATGTAGCACGGTCTAGGGTCCCCAGCAAGCCAACGCGTTTTGCAACAGGGCTTCCTCAGGACCAGAGAGACCAAGGCAGACCGATATATCTACAGAAAATATATACAGGGGTACATTAAATATAGATGTTAACATTTCATCATGTCTATATCACTACATTGTGTGTGTACAATTATCAACATTAATTGAACATTTACTTCTACAAAAGCAAATCAATGTACTGACCCAACTGCGAAAGAGACCTGGACGGACACATGCACTGAGGAGCAAGTCAACACGGACGGACATATAAAGGTGATGTACACTAAAGCAACTGCAGCCATGCAGATTAGGAAGGCATTCCTGTTCAATATCCTTTAAATATTATCATGGGACCCCAAAAAACAGATAAAGGACACGTTCCGCATATCATACTACATCAATATTGATTTATACACACACACACACACAGTATCTCACAAAAGTGAGTACAAACCCCACTTTTTTGTAAATATTTTATTATATATTTTCATGTGACAACACGGAAGAAATGACACTTTGCTACAATGTAAAGTAGTAAGTTTACAGTTTGTATAACAGTGTAAGTTTGCTGACCCCTCAAAATAACTCAACACACAGCCATTAATGTCTAAACGGCTGGCAACAAAAGTGAGTACACCCCTAAATGAAAATGTCCAAATTGGGCCTAAAGTGTCAATATTTTGTGTGGGCACCATTATTTTACAGAACTGAGAAAAGAGTTCACCAGAGTTTCACAGGTTGCCACTGCAGTCCTCTTCCACTCCTCCGCGACAAAATCACAAAGCTCATGGATGTTAGAGACCTTGCACTCCTCAACCTTACGCTTGAGGATGCCCCACAGATGCTCAATAGGGTTTAGATCTAGAGACATGCTTGGCCAATCCATCACCTTTACCCTCAGCTTCTTTAGCAAGGCAGTGGTCGTCTTGGAGGTGTGTTTGGGGTCATTATGTTGGGATACTGCCCTGTGGCCCACTCTCTGAAGGGAGGGAATCATGCTCTACTTCAGTGTGTTACTGTACATTTTGGCATTCATGGTTCCCTCAAGGAACTATAGCTCCCCAGTGCCGGCAGCACTCATGCAGCCCCAGACCATGACACTTCCACCACCATGCTTGACTGTAGGCAAGACACACTTGCCTTTGTACTCCTCACCCAGTTGCTGCCACACACACTTGACACCATCTGAACCAGATAAGTTTATCTTGGTCTCATCAGACAACAGGACATGGTTCCAGTAATCCATGTCCTTAGTCTGCTTGTCTTCAGCAAACTGTTTGCAAGCTTTTTTGTGCATCATCCTTAGAAGAGGCTTCCTTCTGGGACGACAGCCATGCAGACCAATTTGATGCAGTGTGCAGCATATGACAAGCTGACCCTCCACCCCTTCAACCTCTGCAGCAATGCCGGCAGCACTCATAAGTCTATTTCCCAAAGACAACCTCTGGATATGACGCTGAGCACGTGCACTCAACTTCTTTGGTTGGCCATGGCGATGCTTGTTCTGAGTGTAACCTGTCCTGTTTAACCAATGTATGGTCTTGGGCACCATGCTGCAGCTCAGTTTCAGGGTCTTGGCAATCTTCTTATAGCCTAGGCCATGTTTATATAGGGCACCAATTCTTTTTTTCAGATCTTCAGATAGTTCTTTGCCATGAGGTGCCTTGTTGAACTTCCATAGACCAGTATGAGAGAGAGAGAAATCACACTAAATTTAACACACCTGCTCCCCATTCACACCTGAGACCTTGTAACACTAACGACTCCCATGACAGCGGGGAGGGAAAATAGCTAATTGGGCTCAATGTTGACATTTTCACTTAGGAGTGTACTCACTTTTGTTGCTAGTGGTTTAGATAATAATGGCTGTGTGTTGTGTTATTTTGAGGGGGACAGCAAATGTACACTGTTATACAAGCTGTACACTCACTACTTTACATTGTAGCAACGTGTCATTTCTTCAGTGTTGTCACATGAAAATATATAATAAAATATTTACAAAAATGTGAGAGGTGTACTTACTTTTGTGAGATACTGAATATATTTATTATAACTAAAATCAAAAATATACCTTTTTATTCTCCTGTGTAAGTGATCACATCCCCTCTGTTCTCACATAAGGAGCTTAGAGAGCTGGAGGAGAAGAAACATCAGAAAACTGATCTTCCCAGTGTCACAAGTTAGCCTGCAGTTTTTGCTTGTATACTCTTACCTCCTTGCTGCAATGTTTAAACCTTGCTTCCTTTCACATGTGTGGTTTGGTGATGCTCACTTATGGGCATCGTCTCCTAATCTGTGGGCTTTTATTTCCTGTCCCTTCCATCAATTCTTGGCCCGCCTCCTAGTTGGCTTGTCTATATAAGACATGCCCAGTGTAACCCTCATTGCCTGAGCAACTTCACAGTTCTCTGAGTTCCCATTTGCATACCCCTTGGCTACTGTGTCTGATTAACCGTGTACCGACCCCGGGCTTCGTTTACTGTCTGGGTTTGTTCGCTACCTGCCCTGACCTCGGCTTGTCTCCTGGATATCCCTTCGTCTGCTGCTTTTACTCTGCACATGGCAGTGGTCTCCGCTTTCTCAGCTGGGCCTACCTGGGGGCCATGACCTGGTTCCAGCTTGCTGCAAGTTCATTCCCACCATCAGGGGCTCTGTTGAAGAAGCAGGCTAGGACTTAGACTCTGCGCCCTAGGGAATCCTGAGGTGGCAATGCACAAGGGCTCACTACCACAGACTCCTGACAGTTTGCTCAGGCCATAAGCTCCTATGAGACACTGCAGCCCCTTCTGGATCAACTTCAGTGTTTGGCGCAGAGAGTTGACATTACGTAGGCTTATCAAGAACAGGTTATGCAGTGTCTGCAGGCACTTTCCTCCCATCTGGATCTACTGCAGGTTATGCCTACTCCCTCACCATCCGTGCCGGCTCCTGTGTCCGCCCCTGCTGCTTCAGCTCCTGCAGCCCCTCCAGCAGAGGGCAGTCCTTTAAAACTCCAGCTGCCTCCGCTGTCTCACTTCTCTGGTGATCCCAAAGCCTGTCGAGGCTTCATCAATCAGTGCTCAATCCACTTTGAGCTAGTGGGCCATTATTTTCCTACTGATCATTCAAAGGTGGCATACATGATTTCACTCCTTTCAGGACTAGCTCTGGCTTGGACCGCACTGCTGTGGGAATGGCAAGATCCTACTGTTTCCAGTATCTATGCCTTCCTACAAGCTTTCCATAACACTTTTGATGTGCTTGGCAGGGCCTCATCCGCTTCTGGAGCTCTTCTTCGACTTTGTCAAGGGAACATGACTGTTGGTCAATATGCAGTTCAATTTCGCACCTTGGCTTTGTGAACTGGCATGGAATAAGGAGGCTCTTACTGCAACCTTTTGGCAAAGTCTTGCGGATCATATTGAGGATGAACTAGCTGGCAGAACTATACCCACCAACTTGGATGGCTTGATTGCCCTTAGGATCCAAATCGTTGTCCACTTCCAGGAGCGAGATCTGGAAAGGACTGTGCCACGTCCTGTGGGCCACTTCACTCCTGTTGTCCAGAACAACTCATCTCCCCCGCTGTGTTGGCTTCTGAAGAAACTATGCAATTAGGCCAGACATGCCTCACCCCACAAGAAAGGACACGTCCCCTGAGACTCGGTTTATGTCTTCATTGCTGAGCTGATGGTCATTTAATAAAGTCCTGTCTGTCCGGGGAAACTCTCGGGTCTATGTCGCTTAGAGGGAGGCTATCTAGACCAGAATCTGAACGCCGCCACTTACCGTTGATTTGTCATACCCGTCTCTATTCATTGGGCCCTGAACTCACATCAAGTTTCTGCATATGTGGACTCTGGAACAACTGGAAATTTCATTGAGCAGTCTTGGCCACTGAAATGGACATTCCTCTCATTCCCCTGGCTTTGCCCCTATCAGTATCAGCAGTGAATGGCTCGCCCTTGGCCTTTGGACTTGTACGGTTTAGAACAACCTCCATCCCCATGCATGTCAGTGTCCTTCATCGTGGGGAAGTCTCCTTCCTGATCCTTCCCAAGTCATCTAGTCCCATCATTCTTGGACTCCCATGGTTGAAGAAACACTTATCCTATCTGGATTGAAACTATGGCCAAGTGTTATCTTGGAGGGTCGCAATGCCATCAGCCTTGTCTCCCTAAGGTATCTCCACCTCTCCGTGTACCTGTGGCTGAGGTCACCACCTTTTCAATGCTCCCCCGGCATTATCTGGCCTTTCAAGATGTTTTTTGCAAAAAAGCTGGTGACAGTTTGCCTCCTCATCATCCCTATGACTGTGCTATTGATCTCCAAAATGGGACTACACCACCCTGAGGTCAAGTCTACCCTCTCTCCATCCCTGAGACTCAAGCCATGTCCGAGTATGTCCAGGAAATTTGCAGAAAGGATTTATTCAAATCCAGCTGGGGCTGGCTTCTTCTTTGTGGAGAAAAAGGATGGTACACTCCATAAACATCCACTCCATAAACATAATTATCCATAAACAATGCATTTTAGGGAGATCTGTCCTGAAACAAAATTTCTACAAACAAATCTCAAAAACATGGGATTGTACTGTAAAGAAGAGACTTATAGTGTTTGTTAACCATAATATAAAAAAAGATATCCTGTTCCTTTAAAGCATGTTACACAACACATTGTTGGTGCTCTGTAATTTGGCACTCCTTATCACCAAAAAAACTTGGTTGATCCTGCCTGGCTATGCTCTCCCCTCTGTAAACTGACCACGGTTTATCATGGCTGCTGAGCCCTGGCACCGTGGTCAGTTTACGTGCCTCTGTCAGCCCACAGCTTTCCTGTCCTCCTCTGTGATATCCTCTGTCTTCTCCCCCCTCCCTGCCTATCTGCTTCTGTGTCAGTGCCTGCCCCCTCTTCTCCTGCTACTAAATATACTTTTATTGTCCTATATTATCCTTCTTGTTTCCTAATGACAGGTGCTCCTGTCTGTTTAATTTTAAAAAATAAATAAATGCCTACTCTATCGGATTTCAGTGCATCTCCAGCGATCACGTGAATGGCCGGCTTTCTCTCTCTCCCCTCTCCTCCTCTCATCCCAACTGACAGCGGGGGGAATCTCAGCCTCGCCCACTGCAGCTGTCAGACGGGGAGAGGAGAGAGCCAGCCAGTCATGTGATCGCCGGGAAACACTCTAAAATTCAGTAAAGAAGGCATTTTATTAATAGAACACAGAGACAGGAGCACCTGTCATTAGAAAACAAGGAGGATTATATTAAAGCTGTCAGAGTGGGTTAACAACCACTTTAAGTCAACTATGGGTGTACCAGGCATGCTGAGCTTTCATTGTCATGACCAAATCTCTTTACAATGCCTGTTTTGCAGCTTGTTGCTCTAGGTACCCTTGTAGGAAAGCTGTGCTTAAAAGCCTTAACATCCCCCAGACACACCAAGCACCACCATCATCAACATGAAAGCATTCTATCTGTCATTCAAGGTTTTTGAGTTGCTACATGGTCAGGGTGTCTTGGGCTCTAAAGGCTGGCGTCACACCGTGTTGTTTTAAATCATGTTTTGATACGTGGATTAGAAATTCACTGAAATTAGATGAACAACTGTAGCATCTTAACCGGTTGCCGACTGCGCACAGTATATTTACTGCGGCAGTCAGCCCCGGCCAGGCAGAGTGACGTAGATCTACGTCGCTCGCCTGTCACTGGGATTTGAGCCAATAGCGGGTGAACGCGCGCCCGCTGAGACGCGCGCCCGCTGAGGCTCGTTCAGGGAGGAGTGCGGGCGTGTGACCGGCAGACCCGATGTC